>NW_008793873.1:0-417 GCF_000699145.1 Aptenodytes forsteri
TAATTGTACTAAGACGACTGATTTTAAAAACTGAACACTTTTAGGAATGTCTCACTAATGTTTCAGGGATCTTGGCATGGTTCTTCATCAGGACTTTCAGTACAAACTTCAGACTAAATACGGTCATACAGAACACGTTTTTATCTTTACATTGCAATTATCATAAGAGTGGCAGAAGCTGTGGTAAGGCTCACATTCTCAGTTATAAGTACTAATTATTTGATCCCAGACTCAAGTGGCACAGTAATCATCATACAGCCCAGTAACTAATGATAATAGATGAAAACCTGCTGATCTTCCAGCTGCCAGTGACAATGAGAGAGATATTATGGATTCAGAGTAGCAATTTCTTTGTTTAAGACTGCATTGGACTGTGAATATTAACAGGTTTTCCCAGCTTTGGTTATTAATATTAAT
>NW_008793874.1:0-468 GCF_000699145.1 Aptenodytes forsteri
CGCCGCATGTCGCGACCCGGCGACAGGACAAAACCTCGCCCGAAGTCAAGGCCGGTCCCCCGCAGCCGTACCGGTGGGGCCGAGGGGGGAAAGGAGGGCGGTCGGGTCAGTGGGCAGCGGGATGGGGAAGAGGACCCCCGCCTCCCCGCGGGACCGGGAACGCGCAGGGACTTTCCTCTCCCTGAGCAGGCAGCGTGGATGTGACATTGACAAATGGCCGAAAGACAGGAAAAGTCATTTCAAACGACTTTGAAGGGTTAGAGGAGGAGAGGGCGAGGAAAGCGCAGAGGAGGTCTCGGGACCCCTCCTCGGGCTGGGGAAGATTTGTTTATTTCTTTCCAAAGGGGAGGAGGGGGGGGAAGTCTCCAAAAAGGGAATTAAAATACATTTGCTCTATTCGTACGGGACACTTTCTGTGCTCCCCAGACGGAGGGGAGCACAGACGGGGAAAAACGCGTTTGAACGACC
>NW_008793875.1:0-472 GCF_000699145.1 Aptenodytes forsteri
TCATCGCCCCCCGCCGCCTTGCGGGGGGGCGGGGGTCTCCCCTTTTTGGTTTTTTTTTAGAAAGTCCGCCACAGCAAATTGGCCGAATCGGTGGAAAAAGCCATCGAGGAGAAGAAATACCTGGCGGGGGCCGACCCCTCGGCGGGGGGGGGGGGAGATGTGTTCCCCCCCCATCATCCAGAGCGGCGGCAACTACAACCTCAAGTTCAGCGTCGTCAGGTACGTAAAAAGGGCGGGGCCGACCCCCACCCCGGAGAGGGGAGGAGCCAACTTTGACGACGTCATCACCACAGCGACAAGAACCACATGCATTTCGGGGCCATCACCTGCGCCATGGGCATCCGCTACAAGTCCTACTGCTCCAACCTGGTGAGGACCTTGATGGTGGACCCCCCCCAGGAGATGCAGGACCACTACGCCTTCCTCCTCCACCTCCAGGAGGAGATGCTGAAGGAGATGCGGCACGGTGAGA
>NW_008793876.1:0-707 GCF_000699145.1 Aptenodytes forsteri
GACCGAACCGTGCCGAGCGTAGCCGCGGATAAAGCCTAAACGGCGGCGATCGGTCCGCCGGGCTGAATTCCCAGCCGGGCCAGATCCAAGGGGAGCCGGCGAGGGGCCGGGGAAAAAAAACCCTCCCGGAGATGCTCCCGCATCCGCAGCATCCTCACCGCCAGCCGCGAGACCTGGATAAACGTGCCGATTCCGGTGGATTGCTATTTATTCAAGGAATTTATTGTTTATCCCAATGGATTCTTGTTTATCCCAATGGATTCTTATTTATCCCACCGCGTTATTTACCCCAACGCATCACTATTTATCCCACCGCATTATTCTCCCGGAGATGCTCCCGCATCCGCAGCATCCTCACCGCCAGCCGCGAGACCTGGATAAACGTGCCGATTCCGGTGGATTGCTATTTATTCAAGGAATTTATTGTTTATCCCAATGGATTCTTGTTTATCCCAATGGATTCTTATTTATCCCACCGCGTTATTTACCCCAACGCATCACTATTTATCCCACCGCATTATTATTTATCCCCACGCATGTTACATTATATATTATTATTCCACTACGAACAAGACGCTTATTCAAGCGGGCTGCTATTATTATTTACTCAGGTGAATTATCATCCTCGCGAATAACGTATTTATTCAAGAGAGAGGCGGAGACGGCGGTTACGGACAGGGCAAACCACTTCTCCCGACGCTCCCTTC
>NW_008793877.1:0-219 GCF_000699145.1 Aptenodytes forsteri
TCGCCCCCGCGGCCGCCGAGGTGGAGGAGGAGGAGGAGGAGGAAGGAGGAGGGCGGTGGGGAGGAGGGGTACCTGCGTTTTCCGGATGCGTAGGTCGGCCGAGGAGCGGTTCAGGCCTTCCTCCTGCTCGATGCTCTGCTCGATGGCTGCGGGAGAGGACGGCGTGACACCCTCCTCCATCAGGGACCTCCCCCCTTCCCAGCCCGCTGCCACACCAAC
>NW_008793878.1:0-490 GCF_000699145.1 Aptenodytes forsteri
TGTGACGGGGGTCCTCGTGTGAGGGGGGGGTTCCTGGTGCAATGGGGTCCCTCGTGCGAGGGGTTCCCCACGTGACGGGGGTCCTTGTGTGTGGGGGGGTGTCCCTCGTCCAAGGGGTTCCTTGTGCAAGGGGGGGCCCCTCGTGCGAGGGGTTCCCCACGTGACGGGGGTCCTCGTGTGAGGGGGGGGTTCCTGGTGCAATGGGGTCCCTCGTGCGAGGGGTTCCCCACGTGACGGGGGTCCTCGTGTGAGGGGGGGGTTCCTGGTGCAATGGGGTCCCTCGTGCGAGGGGTTCCCCACGTGACGGGGGTCCTCGTGTGAGGGGGGGTCCCTCGTGCGAGGGGCCCCTCGTGCGAGGCTGCCGTCCCCGTGCGCAGGTGCGCGACGCCTACCGGGCCTGCCTCTGCCCCGGCGCCAAGCCCTACTCCGAGTTCACCAGTAACACCAGTAACACCAGTAACACGCGGGTGAGCCCCCACCCCCATCCCGG
>NW_008793879.1:0-633 GCF_000699145.1 Aptenodytes forsteri
CATGGAGGTCCCACCAGTTGACCACTGAGCTTTCCCAGTTGACTATGGTGGGACCCCGTTGACCATGAGGGCACCCAGTTGACCACTGAGGTCCCCCAGTTGACCACGGGGGCACCCAGTGGACCATGGAGGTCCCACCAGTTGACCACTGAGGTCTCCCAGTTGACCATGGGAGCACCCAGTTGACCACGGGAGCACCCAGTTGACCATGGAGGTCCCACCAGTTGACCACTGCGGTCTCCCAGGTGCCCTCAGTTGACCACGGGGGCACCCAGTTGACCATGGAGGTCCCACCAGTTGACCACTGAGGTCTCCCAGTTGACCATGGGAGCACCCAGTTGACCACAGGGGCACCCAGTTGACCATGGAGGTCCCTCAGTTGACCATGGGGGGCACCCAGTTGACCATGGTGGGACCCCGTTGACCATGGGAGCATCCAGTTGACCACGGAGGCACCCAGTTGACCATGGGAGCCCCCAGTTGACCATGGAGGTCCCCCAGTTGACCATGGGGGCACCCAGTTGACCACGAAGGTCCCACCAGTTGACCACAAGGGCACCCAGTTGACCACAGGGGCACCCAGTTGACCATTGAGGTCTCCCAGTGACCACAGGGGCACCCAGTTGACCATGG
>NW_008793880.1:0-828 GCF_000699145.1 Aptenodytes forsteri
TCCCTGTGCCACGCTGGGTGTGCCGTGTGTGTTACACGTGCTGCGTGTGCTGCGTGTGCCACGCTGGGTGTGCCGCGTGTGTTACATGTGCCGCGTGTGCCACACTGGGTGTGCCACGTGTGCTGCGTGTGCCACGTGTGCCACCTGTGCCACGCTGGGTGTGCCGCGTGTGCCGCGCGTGTGCTGCCTGTGCCACGCTGGGTGTGCGGGGTGTGTTAGATGGGACGCTGGGTGTGCCGGGTGTGTTACATGTGCCGCGTGTGCTGCGTGTGCTGCCTGTGCCACGCTGGGTGTGCCAGGTGTACCATGCATGCCGCGTGTGCCACGTGTGCCACGTGTGCCATGTGTGCCACGCTGGGTGTGCCACGTGTGTTACATGTGCCGCATGTGCCACGCTGGGTGTGCCGCGTGTGTCATGCATGCCGCGTGTGCCACGTGTGCCACGTGTGCCACGTGTGCCACGCTGGGTGTGCCATGTTTGCCACACGTGCCACGTGTGCCGGCTGTGCCGTGTCTGCTACATGTGCTGTGTGTGCTGGCCATGCCGGGTGTGCCACGTGTGCCATCCATGCCACGTGTGCCACATGTGCCAAGCTGGGTGTGCCACGTGCGCCGGCCGTGCCGCGTGTGCCACGCTGGGTGTGCCACCGTGTGCTGGATGCTGTGCCGTGTGTGCCGCCGTGCCGCGGCGTGTGTGCTGTGTGCTCCCATGCTGTGCCGTGTGTGCCGCCGTGCCGCGGCGTGTGTGCTCTGCCGTCTGCGCGACCCGTGGCGTGCCACGTCCCGTGTCTGCCGGGCTGGGCCGTCTGCCGTGGCACGGTGTGCTGT
>NW_008793881.1:0-1104 GCF_000699145.1 Aptenodytes forsteri
CACACCCCGTCACACGTGTCGCGCCTGCCACAGGTCACGCCCTGCCACACGTGTCACGCCACCGTGTGCCACACCCCGTCACACGCCACAGGTGCCACATCTGACACGCCTGACACGTCACGCGCCCCGTCACGCCCCGTCACGTGTCCCGCCTGTGACACGTCACGCACCCCGTCACACGTGTCACGCCCGTCACACACGTCACACCCCATCACATGTCCCACCCGTCACACCCTGTCACCTGTCACACACCCTGTGACACGTCACACACCCCGTGACACGTGTCCCACCCGTCACACGTGTCACACCCTATGACACACCTGTCACACGTGTCCCACCCCGTCACACGTCACACACCCCGTCACACGTGTCGTGCCCGTCACGCCTGTCACACGTGTCACACCCCGTCACACCCCGCCACGTGTCCCACCCATCACACGTCACACACCCTGTCACACACGTCACACCCTGTCACCTGTCACACACCCCGTGACACGTCACACACCCCGTCACATGCGTCCCGCCCGCCACACATGTCACACCCCGTCACGTCTCACACCCCGTCACACGTTTCACGCCCTGTCACCCGTCACACACCCCGTGACACATGTCCCACCCCGTCACCTGTCACACACCCCGTCATGCGTGTCACACCCTGTCACCTGCCACACACCCCGTGACACGTCACACACCCCGTGATGCGCGTCCCACCCCGTCACGTCACACACCCTGTCACACACATCCCACCCCGTCACCCGTCACACGTGTCTCACCCCGTCACATGTGTCGCGCCCGTCACACACCCCATCACACGTCCCACCCGTCACCTGTCACACACCCCGTCACACGTGTCGTGCCCTGTCACCTGCCACACACCCCGTGACACGTCACACACCCCGTGACGCGCGTCCCACCCCATCACACGTCACATGCGTCCCACCTGTCACCCGTCACACACCCTGTCACACATGTCGTGCCCGTCACGTGTCCCACCCATCACCTGTCACACACCCCATCACGTGTCACACACCCCGTCACACGTGTCACACACCCCGTCACACGTGTCCCACCCCGTCACACGTCACACACCCCGTCACACGTGTC
>NW_008793881.1:1876-2970 GCF_000699145.1 Aptenodytes forsteri
CCAGACCCTCATTTTTAGGGCCCAATCCCTCGTTTTTAGGGCCCAAACCCTCTTTTTTGGGGCCCAAACCCTCATTTTTAGGGCCCAAACCCCCGTTTTTAGGGCCCAAACCCTCTTTTTCGGGGCCCAAACCCTCGTTTTTAGGGCCCAAACCCTCTTTTTCGGGGCCCAAACCCTCATTTTTAGGGCCCAAACCCTCGTTTTTAGGGCCCGAGCCCCCGTTTTGGGCGCCGAAGCCGCAGTTTCGGGGCCCCGAGCCTCATATTCAGGGCCCCAACCCCCCATTTTCAGGGTCCGAACCCCCCTTTTAGGGCAGAAAACCTCATTTTTGGGGGCCCGAACCCTCGGGGTTTTAGGGCCAACGGCCTCTTTTTGGGGTCCAAAGCGCCGTTTCTCGGCTCCAAGCCTCATTTTGGGGCCCAAACCCTCATTTTAGGGTTAAAAACCTCATTTTTAGGGTTTAAAACTTCAGGTTTTAGGGCCCAAAGCTGCTTTTTAGGGTCCGAAGCGCCGTTTTTAGGGCCCAAACCCTCGTTTTTGGGTCCAAACCCCCCTTTTACAGCCTGGCCCTTAATTTTTCGGGCCCAAAGCCACATTTTAAGGGTCCAAACCCTCGTTCTCAGGGCCTAAACCCCTCTTTTTGGGGAGAAAAGTCTCATTTTTAGGGTCTCGACCCTCGTTTTCAGGGCCAAAAGCTCCTTTTCAGAGCCCGAAGCTCCGTTTTTAGGGTCTAAAGCCTTATTTTTGGGTCCAAACCCTCGGGTTTTGGGGCCCAAAGCCTCACTGGTAGCGCCCAAACCCAAATTTTGAGGGGCCGGGTAACAGGTTTGAGGGTCCGAAACCTCATTTTTAGGGTCCAATCCCCCTTTTCAGGGTAGAAAGCCGCATTTTTAGGGTCCAAACGCTCATTTTTAAGGTCCAAACGCTCATTTTAGGGTCAAAAGCCTCATTTTTAGGGCCAAAACCCCACTTTTTAGTGTTCAAAGCGCCATTTTTAGGGTCCAACCCCTCATTTTTAGGGTCAAAAGCCTCATTTTTAGGGCCAAAACCCCACTTTTTAGTGTTCAAAGCGCCATTTTTAGGGTCCAACCCCT
>NW_008793882.1:0-634 GCF_000699145.1 Aptenodytes forsteri
GGCGGAGGGGGGGCCGCTGCCGGAGCGGCTGCAGCAGGCGCTGCTGCCCGTGGTGGCCTACGAGCGCTGCAGCCAGCCCGACTGGTGGGGCACCCTCGCCATCCGCCCAACCATGATCTGCGCCGGCGGCGCCGAGAAGGCCGGCTGCAACGTGAGTGCCACGCCGTGCCGGGGCAGGGGGGAAGACACGCCGGGAACACGCGCACACACACACACACACACCCCCGGTGCTGACCCCCCTCCCCGTCCTGTACCCCAGGGCGACTCGGGGGGTCCCCTGAACTGCCAGGCGGCCGATGGGCGCTGGGAGGTGCACGGCATCGCCAGCTTCGTCTCGGGGCTGGGCTGCAACACGGCCAAGAAGCCGACGGTCTTCACCCGCGTCTCCGCCTTCGAGGACTGGATCGCCGAGGTGGGGGACGGGGGGGCGGGGAAATGGGGTGCCGTGATGTCAGGGCGCTGGGATGCTGGGGTGCCAGGGCGCTGGGGTGCCATGGTGCTGGGGTACCAGGGCTCTGGGGTGCCGGGGTGCTGGGGCATGAGGGTGCTTGGGTGCCATGGTGCCAGTGTACTGGGGTGCTGGGGTCTGGGGTGCTGGGGTGCTGGGGTGCTGGGGTGCTGGGGTGCTGGGGTG
>NW_008793882.1:1835-2433 GCF_000699145.1 Aptenodytes forsteri
GGGGGCGGCTCGGTGGCCGGCAGGTGGCACCAGTAGCGCGGGTGTGGGGAGCACCCAGAGGTGCCCGGGTACCACGGGGATGGGCACCCAGCGGCGTCCAGACACCATGGAGATGGGCACCCAGAGATGCCCAGACACCACGGGGATGGGCACCCAGAGACACCCCGCTGCCACAGGGACGGTTCGCCCTGAGGAGCCACGATGCCATGGGGATGGGCACCCACAGGTGCCCAGATACCACAGGGATGGGCACCCAAAGCCACCCAGGTGCCACGGGGACAAGCACCCCGCGGTGCCCTGGAGCCACGGGGATGGGCACCGTGGTAGGTGCCGTGATGCCAAAGGGACAGGCACCCCAAGACACCTTGATGCCACAGGGATGGGCCCCCTGAGGTGCCCTGAGGACACGGGGATGGCCTCCGCCACGTGCCCTGATGCCACGGTGACAGGCACGCAGTGACGCCCTGTCACCATGGGGACGGGCCCCCCCGAGGCGCCCCGAGGCCCGGGGGACGGCCCCCTCCAGGCGCCCCAGGGCCGGACGGCCATGGCCGTGGCCCTCTCCCGCCGCCTCCTGCCCTCCCCGCCTGGGCGGCGC
>NW_008793882.1:4147-4492 GCF_000699145.1 Aptenodytes forsteri
CCCCCCCCAAAAGTGCAATAAAAAGCACCGGCAGAGGCGTGGGGCCGAGAAAGTCCCTCCCGCCCCGGCCCTTTGCTTTTGGGGCTAGAAACGCCAAGAATAGGCAAGTCTGGGCGCCACGGCAATGCCTGGGTATTGTGATGCTCGCCGGCACCCAGATCCGGTAGGACTGGCGACTCTCCCTGGGGGCCTGATCCTGCCCGGCACTGGGGAGGGTAGGGATGGTGGGTGGCGAGCCCCAAATTCGCCGTTTTCTGCCCCTTTTTGCCTTTGGAGACCCCAAAACCCACCGGATTAGCCCCAACCACGGAAAAAGAAGGGGGGGGGGGGTGGCACGAGGCACGG
>NW_008793882.1:6039-6647 GCF_000699145.1 Aptenodytes forsteri
CGGCTGAACGTCTGGCACCCAGCAGGGATCCCCTTCACCTACCGGGGGCTGCCCTGTCCCTACGCCTCCTCGCTGCTGGCGGGCACCTTCCTGCTGACGGGGGGTAACGTCTGCTGACGGGGGGTAACGTCACCCTGCTGCGCGTCACCGCCGTCGTCATGATCCTCTTCATGGTCGATCGGGGTTTCTACCCCCACGACAAGGTGCTGGAGTCCCAGCTCTGGAAGAAAGTGGTTTACGCCGGAGGTGAGGACGGGGACAACATCAAGGAGGGGCTGGGGGAGAGAAAAATCAAACCCACCGAGATGGCGGCGGCAGGAGCAGATCCCAAAAGCTTTTCCCGATCCGCAGGGGTGGCGGCCGTCCTCTTCTCGCCGGCGGCGGTGGCTTCCGTCTACTGCCTCGCCTGGTCGACGTCCTACATCATCTTCCCCTTCGCCGTCTGGAGCTGCAAAGCCTAACCCCTGCCTTCGCCCAACGCCTAGTAAAGCCTTCCTCCTCCTCCTCTTCCTCCTCCTCCCCAACGCCTGTAAAGCCTTCCTCCTCCGCCTCTTCCTCCTCCTCCTCGCGCTCGGGTGCCGCACCAAGATCTCCCTTCGCGCTTCGCG
>NW_008793883.1:0-1429 GCF_000699145.1 Aptenodytes forsteri
CCCAATCCCACCCTGGGGTGCCCCGATCCTGGCTTGGGGTCCCCGATCCCACCCTGGGGTGCCCCAATTCTGCCTTGGGGTGCCCCAATGTCACCCTGGGGTGCCCCATTCCCCCTTGGGGTGCCCCGATCCCACCCTGGGGTGCCCCAATCCTGCCTTGGGGTGCCCCCGGCTTGGCTTGGGGTGCCCCAATGTCATCTTGGGGTGCCCCGATCCCGGCTTGGGGTGCATGATCCCACCCCGGGGTGCCCGAATACTGGCTTGGGGTCCCCCATCCCACCCTGGGGTGCCCCATTTCCCTTTGGGGTGCCCCAATATCACCCTGGGGTGCCCCATTCCCCCCTGGGGTGCCTGATCCCACCTTGGGGTGCCCCAATTCACCCTGGGGTGCCCCATTCCCCCCTGGGGTGCCTGATCCCACCTTGGGGTGCATGATCCCACCCTGGGGTGCCCCGATCCTGCCCTGGGGTGCCTGGTCTCAATTTGGGGTGGTGCCTGATCCCACCTTGGGGTGCCCCAATGTCACCCTGGGCTGCCCGAATTCTGGCTTGGGGTCCCCGGTCCCACCCTGGGGTGCCCCATTCCCCCTTGGGGTGCATGATCCCACCCTGGGGTGCCCCGATCCTGCCCTGGGGTGCCTGGTCTCAATTTGGGGTGCCCTGATCCTGTCTTAGGGTGCCCCATTCCCCCTTGGGGTGCCCCAATCCCACACTGGGGCACCCCGATTCTGGCTTGGGGTGCCCAAATCGCCCCCCCTGGGGTGCCCCAGTGCTGCCTTGGGGCGCTCCATTCCCCCTCAGGGTGACCCCATCGCGCCTTGGGGTCCAGAATCCCACCCCGGGGCGCCCCAGTTCTGGCTCGGGGTGCCCCAGTGTCACCCCGGGGTGCACGATACCAGCCTGGGGTGCCCCAATTCTGACTCGGGGTGCCTGGTCTCAATTTGGGGTTCCCCAATCCTGGCTTGGGGTGCCCTGATCTCCCCCCTGGGGTGCCTGAACCCCACCTCGGGGTGCCCCGATTTTGGCTTGGGGTGCCTGGTCTCAATCTGGGGTGCCCCGATCCCGTTCTGGGGTGCCCCAGTTCTGCCTTGGGGTCCACGATCCCACCTCGGGGTGCCCCGGTCTCACCCTTGGGGTGCCCCGATCCCGAATTGGGGTGCCCTGCTCCCGCCCTGGGGTACCCCAGTCTCGGCTTGGGGTGCCCCAATTCTGGCTCGGGGTGCCTGATGTCATCCTGGGGTGCCCCAATCTCGGTTTGGGGTGCCCTGCTCCCACCCTGGGGTACCCCGACCATGGCTTTGGGGTGCCCTGAGGCTACCCCGGGGTACCCCGACCCCACCTCGGGGTGCTGCCTTCCCCCTCGGGGTGCCCCCGTCTGCCTTGGGGTGCCCCAACCCCACCCGGGGGTACCCCATCCCCCCTTCGGGGTG
>NW_008793884.1:0-5885 GCF_000699145.1 Aptenodytes forsteri
TCGAGCCATTACCAATCCCTGTGGTAATAAATAACACGATAAAGCACGCAAAGTAGCCAGTAAAGTTACCCGCTTTTAAGAAATACATTACCGCAGCGACTGCCAATGCCATGATAAGGTAGTTCCAAAAGGTAACTCTAGCACCGCCCATTTTATCGGCAAGCCAACCACCAAATGGACGGAAAATTGCACCCACCAAAGGTCCTAAAAATGCAACTTTTAATGGATTGACATCAGGAAATGACGTTTTAATCAGCATCGGAAACGCCGCAGAAAAACCAATAAATGAGCCGAATGTCGCAAGATACAGGATACACATAATCCAGTTTTGTTGACGACCGAAGATGACTGATTGATCTTTGAATGACGCTTTAGCAGAGGATAAATCATTCATCCCAAACCATGCCGCAATAGCAGCAATGATAATGAGTGGCACCCATACAAAACCAGCGTTTTGTAGATACATGGTTGATCCTTTGGCAGTGGTCTGCCCATCACCACCGAATGCACCAAATAATGCAAAACCAATCACGGCAGGGACTAAGAATTGAGCGGTTGACACACCCAAGTTACCCAAACCCGCATTTAGACCTAACGCTGTACCTTGTTGTGATTTTGGATAAAAGAATGAGATGTTTGACATACTAGAGGCGAAGTTACCACCCCCAAAACCACACAATAAGGCAATAATCGCAAACGTGCCAAACGAGGTATTTGGGTCTTGTAAAGCCAAGCCCATCCAAATCGTTGGAATTAACAATGACAAAGTAGCCAAGGTGGTTAGTTTACGCCCACCAAAAATCGGTACAAGAAACGAATAAAAAATCCGCAGTGTCGCACCCGATAGGGCAGGTAATGCGGTTAGCCACGCTAACTGGGCTTTATCAAAATGAAAACCAGCATCAGGCATGCGTACTACCACGACCGACCAAATAACCCACACTGAGAACGCAATTAGTAGATTGGGAATCGAAATCCATAGGTTACGAGTTGCGGCTTGTTTGCCACCATTTGCCCAAAACTGCTCATCTTCAGGACGCCAGTCTTCGATACGGCGACCGCCCTTGAGTTCATTATTCATAATTCCTCCGTCTATGCCTATCACAGACCAAATATTTTTCTTACCCTTGCAGTATAAAATCTTGTTTGCCGCAAATCCCTTATCACAAGGCATATATATGGGCGTTAGCGATTATCCTTTGGGAGTAGAAAACGTCATCATGTTAAAAAATTGGATTTAGCTAAAAAAAGACCAGAAACTATGTCTGGTCTTTATGTGGATTATTGAGTTTTGGCTTGTTTAAGGGCTTGTTCTGCTTTGTGGGCAGATTCCATCTGTGGGCGTACTTCGCTGAGATAAATCCAAATTAAGCTTACCCAAATCACCCCAAACATAATCATAAACGCTGAGCTACGCACACCGGTGATATCAACGGCTGCCCCAAACATAATTGGCAAGATAAAACCACCCAAACCACCCGCTAAACCAACCACACCCGATACCGCACCCATATTGGTTTTGTATTGGTCAGATAGATATTTGAAAACAGACGCTTTACCAATCGCAAACATAATACCAAGGGCAAAAATTAGTAGCGTAAATACCGTGGCATTCAAGCCTAAATGAAACTCTTTTGCACCTGTGACAGTCTGAATGGTCATTTGGGTTTGTGGGTAAGACAATACAAATAGAATCAGCATTGAAACCCAAAGCACCCACCAAGTCACAGTATGAGCCGAATATTTGTCAGACAACCAACCACCCAATGCGCGCAGCACACCACCCGGTAAACTAAAACAGGCTGCCAAGAAAGCCGCAGTTTTTAGACTAAAACCATACTCATTGACATAATATTTGGTCATCCACAATGCCAATGCCACATAACCACCAAAGACAATCGAGTAGTACTGTGAATAACGCCACACATCTTTATCTTTTAGTACGGCTAGCTGTGCGCCAATACTGGTGCTACCTGCGGTACGGTGTTCTTTATTGTCAAAGGTAAAAAACCAAAACGCTAAAGCCGTGACCAGCATGATGCCTGCATACACTTTTGGTAAAAAACGCCAACCTTCCGCTTGACCGAGAGCCGTCGCTGCTCCCGCCGCAATTAATTGATGGCCAATGATTTTGGTCAAAGCAGATCCTGCATTACCTGCACCAAACACCCCCATAGCAAGACCTTGGTTTTGGGGTTCAAACCATTTTGCAACATAGGCAATACCCACAGTAAATGAGCCACCTGCTAGACCGACAAACAATCCTAGTACCAAAAAATGCCAGTATTCATGGGCATAACTCATGGCATAAATTGGAATAACCGTAATTAGCATCAAGATAAAAAACACAATACGGCCACCGTATTTGTCGGTCATTAGTCCAATCGGTAGCCTTACCAACGAGCCAGTCAGTACGGGCATCGCGGCTAATAGCCCAAACTCAGTGTTGTTGAGCCCTAACGTTTTTTGGATGGGAATACCCAAAACTGCAAACATCATCCACACCATAAAACACACAGTAAAGGCGATAGTGGAAAATGTTAGTACCATATTTTGCTTGGTTTTCAGACTTGCCATAGTAGCCCCCTGTCTGATATGTTGTGAAACCTTTATAATCTGGCAACTATCGAATGCCTGCTTTTTATGAGTTAGGAGCAGATCATCAATAGTGTCGATAAACCTATGATAAGCAAATCGTTAAGCGAATTAATTGATTTGAATCAATACTTTTTTGAAATAAAATCGATACAATATCTCCGCTACTCCTAAAGTGGTAGGCAGCTAATACTAAATAAATAAAATTATTGTTTTTAATTTCAATTACTTAATAATAGAATTTACTGGAATATTCAATTTTCCGTTTTTTACAAACTTCAACAAACTTTTTAGAGGTAGCGTTGCAAAATTTATCCGAAAAGAAGCTAAAACTACCCAATGCCCTTGCAAACTCATTACCAGTGCGAGCTTTTTTTGCCGTAGCAATTACTATTGTGTTGGCCATTATAACCCCTGTATCGAGCGCTATTTTGGCATGGAGTGCCCAATCAGACGCCAAGGCGATTAATACCGCAGGCTCAATTCGGATGGCGACCTATCGCATTAGCTATTTGATGGCAAGCGATTATAAAAATAGCCAATACCTTGATCAAAACTTTCATTTGTCGCCCAATCAACCCTTGACCAAGCAACTTGCCAGTGATATGGAAAATCGTTTGACCGATTTATACCACTATGAACAATCTCGCCGTAATCAAAATAAAGACATCATTAGACAAATCGATGCCCTTGAACAGACTTGGCGACAACGCCTTAAGCCATTATTACTAGCCAACAATACTCAACAGTTCTTTATTGACGCAACGGCTTATATCAATCACGTGGATGAATTGGCACAGCATATTGAGGAACGCAATGAACAACGCCAAATTTATCAACAGACGCTCCAGATTTGTTCATTGGTCATCATGCATCGTCATGCTCGTTGGGTTAAGTGAAATGCGACAAAAAGTCTTGTTGCCTGTTCTCAAACTTCGTCACGCGACCCACCGTTTTCGCAAGGGTGAATACAGTCCTGTGATGATTGATGGATATGAAGAATTTAATGAATTGGGCAAATCCTTTAATAAGATGGCGAGTTCATTAAAATCATATCAAGACAACCTTGAAGCCGAAGTAGCTCGCAAGACTTTTCAGAAATGCGACAAAAAGTCTTGTTGCCTGTTCTCAAACTTCGTCACGCGACCCACCGTTTTCGCAAGGGTGAATACAGTCCTGTGATGATTGATGGATATGAAGAATTTAATGAATTGGGCAAATCCTTTAATAAGATGGCGAGTTCATTAAAATCATATCAAGACAACCTTGAAGCCGAAGTAGCTCGCAAGACTTTTCATTTAACGCAGAGTAACCAAGCTTTGACCTTGCTGTATGATTTTGCCAAAGAGCTAAGTAGCCAAACCATTTCTTATCCAAAACTACAAGTTTTTATCAAAGATTTTGCTAAAGTGATGCCACATTTGCACCTTAAACTATGCTTTCATAATAATTTATTTGAAACCAAAGATGTGGTGGCATTAGATAGTGATGCTAAAATCAGCTTAATGGGTAATTTTTGTCAAACTGCCAATTGTGATGTCTGTGAAATCAAACAGCAGGACAAAGCATGGGTGTTTCCGATTCAAAGTCAACAAATTGAATGGGGGGAGATTATCGTTACACCTAAATGGGACGTGACCGAACCCACCCAAAGACATTTTCAACTGGATGATAGTCGAGCCAATAGCCACACTAATCTACACAAGATTTCGCTGACGCAAATGCCTGACAACGAGCAGCCCTCATTTGATGAAACAGAATTGTTAAATACGCTTGCCAGTTTAATAGCCATTGTTTTTAGCAATCAACGCCAACGTGAGCAACAACACAAGTTAATACTGTTTGAAGAACGTAACACCATCGCTCGTGAGCTGCATGATTCACTTGCTCAATCGCTGTCCTACCTAAAAATGCAAATGGCGCTACTTGCTAATCTACTCAAGCAAGACCATACTAGCGAAGAACAACAGCACCGCATCGATCAAGTCATGTTGCAGTCTAAAGAAGGACTCAATGATGCTTATAGTCAGTTAAGAGAACTTTTAGTGACCTTTCGGCTTAAAATTGAAGAAGGTGAGTTTGACGATGCGCTACAGCAAGCCTGTGATGAATTTGCCAATAAAGGCGGATTCGTTATTCACTTGGACAATCGCTTAAATAGCAACAACTTAACTGCTAATGAACAGGTGGATTTACTGCAAATCAGTCGTGAAGCGTTATCCAATATTAACCGTCATGCCAGTGCTGAGCATGTGCATATCTCGCTGACGCAAGGACAACAAGGCTCAGTCACCTTGCGAGTTCAAGATAATGGCGTGGGACTTGATAAAAACTTTGATCATCGCCAACATCATGGCTTAAAAATCATGCAAGAGCGAAGCAATAACCTAGGTGGCGAATTTCGTATCGAAAATGTGCTACCGCATGGCACCGCGATATTAGTCAGGTTTATGCCAAAATCATTTGCGAGTATGAAATAAAACATTAAGAAAAATAAGAGGAAAATATCATGGCTGTGACGGTTTACACATCAGCAACTCCTGCTCGTCTGCTACTTGTTGATGACCATCCAATGATACGACGAGGCTTGAGTGATTTATTAAGCCTTGAAAATGATGTGAAAGTAGTGGGTGAAGCAAATAATGGTCAAGAGGCTATTAACTATCTGCAACATAACAACGTAGATTTAATCGTCCTTGATAACAATATGCCAATCATGAATGGTATTGAAACGCTCAAGCGTATTCGAGAGTTGGATATTGAAGGAAAAGTATTGCTATTTACCGTATCAGATAACAGCAAAGATGTGCAAGATGCCTTAGAGTTCGGCGTGGATGGTTACCTGCTTAAAGATATGGAGCCTGAGGATATCATCAAAGATATCCGTAAAATCCTGCGAGATGAACTCGTTATTAGCCCAAGTCTTGCGCCGATTCTCGCTCAGGCCATGCGAAAACCTGCCAAAAATGAAAGTAATTACGACCCTCACTACCGAGAATTACAAGTGGTACAAATGATAGCCGAAGGTTTAAGCAATAAAATGATTGGCAATAAACTGGGTATTGCTGAATCAACGGTCAAAGTACATGTCAAACACATTCTAGGCAAAGTTGGCTTACGCACCCGAGTTGAGGCCGCTGTTTGGGCCGTCAGTCAACATAAAAAGTCTTAAACGTTAACAGCGTATTATCATCATCTAATCATTTATCAAAGATAATAACCCTGTGATATCAAGTAAATGAAACTGTTCACCGTGCCGTTCAATCAATTTTTGCTGTTGTAAGGCCTGT
>NW_008793885.1:0-358 GCF_000699145.1 Aptenodytes forsteri
GACGTGGGGACACCCTGGGCACACCCTGGAGACACCCAGGGACGTCCCGGGGACGTGGGGCATCATCCACTTGGGAACCATGTCCCCGTCCCCAGGGCGTCGGGTGCCCCGTGGCCCCGTTGACGATGTCCCCGTCCCCAGGGCATCGGGTGCCCCACGTCCCTGTCCCTTGACGGTGTCCCCGTCCCCTGGTGGCGTCCCCGTCCCTTGATGGTGTCCCCATCCCATGACGATGTCCCCGTCCCCAGGGCGTCGGGTGCCCCGTGTCCCTGTCCCTTGACAGTGTCCCCACCCCATGACAGCGTCCCCGTCCCTTGGTGGCGTCCCTGTCCCATGACGATGTCCCCATCCCCAGGGC
>NW_008793886.1:0-435 GCF_000699145.1 Aptenodytes forsteri
GAAAGAAAGAAAGAAAGAAAGAGAGAAGAGGAAAGAAAGAAAGAAAGAAGGAAAGGAAGAAGGACAGAAAGAAGAAAAGGAAGGAAGGAAGAAAAGAAAGGGAGGGAGGAAGGAAGAAGGAAAAGGAGAAAAGAATGGCAATTTAGGATGTCACTAACAATAGTAAAATAGCTCGGCAAACAGTTCAATAAATGGTTCAATACTTGTGATACTATCCAAACAAAGACTTGCAGCCATTAATTTTAAAAAGTTCTGTGAATCTTCTTTGAGCAGTAAATATTTAATCATGGCAATATGTAAGCTGCCCTCTCATATTTTATCTCCTAACCAGGACTGTGTAGTGAACCTGCCTTTAATAACTTTGACCAAAGCAATATTTTGCCGTTCCCCTCCTGCCACTGAATGATGGAGTGTGGCCAGCCCCGCGCCCTCCCG
>NW_008793887.1:0-484 GCF_000699145.1 Aptenodytes forsteri
GTTAAACATTTCATCTTGTAAAATCTAAGCTGTTCAAAATTAGCTTTGAGAAAAAATATGAATAATATTGTTAAAATGAACTTTTTTTTTTTTTTAATACCTTGATGGTAAATTTCATTTGTTTCTGGTTTGAGCTTTTTTTTGCACTCTTTTCTTAAGGCATTCACAATCTGTTCTGCTGACTTTCATCTTGTTACAGAGAAATGACATTTATTATCTCACCGATAAAATGTGAGATGATTCCTTATTATTGGTCATGAATAAATTTGGAATAGAAATTATCAACTTTCTAACTATCACAGCTGTGGGGTCCTAAAGAGCTTTCCAACAGGACTGGTGAGAATAAAAAGCTCTCTTGAATCTTAAAATGGACATTTATCAATGCAGTGAAAGGATTAGATATTATGGCTGGCTGTGATATGGCACTGAGACTGGTTTTGGTGATCCAGAAGGTTTCTCTTAGGTCCTTCTTAGGTTCTGTTAG
>NW_008793888.1:0-754 GCF_000699145.1 Aptenodytes forsteri
CCGGGCACCGTGTGCCGGATCGGTGCCGTGTGCCGGATCGGTGCCGCATGCCTGATCAGCACCGTGTGCTGGATTGGTGCTGCATGCCTGATCGGCGCTGTGTGCTGGATCGGTGCCGCGTGCCGGATCGGCCCCACGTGCCGGATCGGTGCCACGTGCCTGATTGGTGCTGTGTGCCGGATCGGCGCCGCGTGCCGGATCGGCGCCATGTGCCGGACCGGTGCCGCTTGCCGGATTGGTGCCGTGTGCCGGATTGGTGTTGCATGCCTGATCGGCACCGCGTGCCGGATCGGTGCCACGTGCCAGATCGGTGCCATGTGCCTGATCAGTGCCACGTGCCGGATTGGTGCCGCGTGCCGGATCGGTGCCACATGCCTGGTTGGTGCCGTGTGCTGGATCGGCGCTGCGTGCTGGATCGGTGCCCGCATGCCTGATCAGTGCCACGTGCCGGATCGGTGCCGCGTGCTGGATCGGTGCCACGCACCAGATCGGTGCTGTGTGCCTGATCAGTGCCGCACGCCGGATTGGTACCACGTGCCTGATCAGTGCCACGTGCCGGATCGGTGCCGCGTGCCTGATTGGCGCCACGTGCCGGATCGGTGCCGCGTGCCGGATTGGCGCCACGTGCCGGATCGGTGCCGCGTGCCGGATCGGTGCCGCGTGCCTGATCGGTTTCACATGCCTGGTTGGCGCCATGTGCCGACGCCGGATTGGTACCATGTGCCTGATCGGTGCCACGTGCCGGATCGGTGCC
>NW_008793889.1:0-1122 GCF_000699145.1 Aptenodytes forsteri
GAGGCGTCGCTCTTGTCCCCGAGCCATCCTTGGTGGCCCCAAGCTGGTCTCGATGGCCCTGAGCCGTCCCTGGTGGCCCCACGGCGACTTTGGTGGCGCTTGGTCTGGTTTGGGTTGGCCCCGGGGTCTTCGCGGTGGCTCCTCAGCCTGTTACTGGGCTCGTGGTGTGGTTGTGGTGACCTCCTGGCGCGTCCCCAAGATGTCCGCGTCGTCCCCGTGCGAACCTTGCTGTCCCCGAGGCGTCTTTGGGTGGTCCCAACCCGTCCTTGGCGTCCCTCAACCCACCCTACGTCAGCTGTGGGTCTCCGTGTTGGCCCCCGTGGCCCGTTTTTGGCCTCATGGCACGGTACAGCAGACCCCGGAGCACGTCCCCAGGGTGTCCCCCGTGTCCCCACACCAACCTTGGTGTCCCCAAGCTGTTCCTGGTGTCCCCAAGCCATCTTTGGTGCCTCTCGACCCGCTCTAGGTCAGCCTAGGGTCTTCGTGTTGGCCCCGTTGGCCCATTTTTTTGGTTGATGGCCTGGTCAAGCAGACCCTGTGGCGTGTCCCTAAAGTGCCACCAGCGTCCCCAGGCCATCCTTGGTGTCCCCAACCCCTCTTTGGGTGGTTGAAACCCGTCCTCGATGTCTATCGACCAGCTCTAGGTCAACTTAAGGTCATGGCGTTGACCCCACGGGCTGTTGCTGGGCTCGTGGTCTGGTCAAAATGGCCGTAGGGCATGTCCTTAAGGTGTCCCCAGTGTCCCCAAGCCAACCTTGGTGGCCCCAACCCACCCCTGGTGTCCCCAAGCCAACCTTGGTGGCCCCAAGCCATCTTTTGCGTCCCTCAACTGGCCCTTGGTCAGCCCAAGGTCTTCACGGTGGCCCCCGTGACCTGTTTTGGGCTTTGTGGCCTGGTCCAGGAGACCCCATGGCATGTCCCCAACCCATCCCTGGTGTCCCCAAGCCAACTTTGGTGTCCCCAACCCATCCTTTGTGTCATTCAAGTGGCCCTTGGTCAGCCCAAGGTCTTCACGGTGGCCCCCGTGACCTGTTTTGGGCTTTGTGGCCTGGTCCAGGAGACCCCATGGCATGTCCCCAACCCATCCCTGGTGTCCCCAAGCCAACCTTCGTGTCCCCAACC
>NW_008793889.1:2275-2661 GCF_000699145.1 Aptenodytes forsteri
ATCGTTCACATCCCTTAACTGCCCCTTGGTCAGCCCAAGGTCTTCACGGTGGCCCCCGTGGCCCATTTTGGGGTTCGCGACCTTGTCCAGCAGACCCCGTTGCACGTCCCCAGGGGTCTCGGGATGTCCCTGAGGATCTCGGCATGTCCCCAAGGGTTGCGTGTGTGTGTCCCCCGCCCCACCCCGCCCCGCCACGTCCCCAGGTACTTCCGCAACCTCTGCTCGGATGACACCCCCATGGTCCGGCGCGCCGCCGCCTCCAAACTGGGCGAATTCGCCAAAGTCTTGGAGCTGGAGCACGTCAAGAGCGAGATCATCCCCATGTTCTCCAACCTGGCCTCCGACGAGCAGGTAAAGCCACCCCGGTTTGAGGGGGGGGGGGGGGC
>NW_008793889.1:2685-2954 GCF_000699145.1 Aptenodytes forsteri
TTGCCACAGGAGGAGGGGGAGGGGTTGGTGATGCCGACGTTGCGGCAGGCGGACAAGTCCTGGCGCGTCCGGTACATGGTGGCCGACAAGTTCAAGTTGGTAAGGGGGGGGCCGGGATGGGCGAGGAGCTGGAGGGGTTGGTGATGCCGACGTTGCGGCAGGCGGCCGAGGACAAGTCCTGGCGCGTCCGGTACATGGTGGCCGACAAGTTCACCGAGGTAAGGGGGGGGACGGGATGGGACGGGACACGCGTTTGGGGACGTTTGGGG
>NW_008793889.1:3060-3301 GCF_000699145.1 Aptenodytes forsteri
AGGTGTGGGGACATTTGGGGACACATGGGGACACGTGGGGATGCCCCTGGGGACGTTTGGGGACATATGGGGACACATGGAGACATTTGGGGACGTGTGGGGACACGTGGGGACGCCCCTGGGGACACGTGGGGACGTTTGGGGACATGTGGGGATGCCCGTGGGGACGTGTGGGGGCCCCTGGGGACACGTGGGGACGCCCCTGGGGACACGTGGGGACGTTTGGGGACACGTGGGGACG
>NW_008793889.1:5856-6948 GCF_000699145.1 Aptenodytes forsteri
GGCGGTCCCCCGTTCCGCAAGGAGCGTCCTCCGTGTCCCCAAGGGCGGTCCCCAGGTCCCCAAGGACCATCCCCCCGGTCCCCAAGGGTGGTCCCCGTGTCCCCAAGCACCATCCCCAGGTCCCCCGGGTCCCCAAGGACTGTCCCCCGTGTCCCCAGGGGTGGTCCCCGCGTCCCCAAGGACCATCCCCAGGTCCCCCATGTTGCCAGGGACCATCTGTGTGTCCCCAAGGGTGGTCCCCAGGTCCCCCGGGTCCCCGAGGACCGTCCCCCGTGTCCCCAAGGGGTGGTCCCCAGGTCCCCTGGGTCCCCGAGGACCATCCCCTGGGTCCCCAAGGGTGGTCCCCGTGTCCCCGAGCACCATCCCCAGGGCCCCTCAGGGCGGTCCCCGTGTCCCCAAGCACCATCCCCAGGTCCCCCATGTCCCCAAGGGCGGTCCCCGTGTCCCCAAGGACCATCCCCTGTGTCCCCAAGGATGGGCCTCTGTGTCCCCTCGGGCAGTCCCCATGTCCCCAGGGACCATCCCCATGTCCCCGAGGACCATCCCCAGGTCCCCAAGGGTGGTCCCCATGTCCCCGAGGACCATCCCCAAGGATTGTCCCCCGTGTCCCCGAGGATGGTCCCCAAGAACGGTCCCTGGAGTCCCCCGTGTCCTCAGCCACGGTCACCGGGTCCCCATGGGACGGTTCCTGGAGTCCCCCGTGGCCCCAAGGCCGGTCCCGGTGTCCCCAACGTCCCCAACTGATGCCACCCCGTGTGTCCCCCCTCGCCCTGCCAGAGTTCTGTGAGAACCTGTCCCCAGACTGCCGGGAGGCCGTCATCATGGGCCAGATCCTGCCCTGCATCAAGGTAAGGGACGCTTGGGGACACCACGGGGTGGGGGGGACACCATGGGGACACCCCGGGGCGAGGGGACACCGTGGGGACGTTCTGGGGTGGATGGGGGACGTGGTGGGGACACAGTGACGGTGGCGGCGTGGGTTAGATCTTGGTCAGCGTCAAGGTGGGGACACCTTGGGGTGGTGGGACGTCACGGGGACACCCCGGGGACACCCCTGGGGACGTCCTGGGGAGGTGGGACGTCATGGGGACA
>NW_008793890.1:0-296 GCF_000699145.1 Aptenodytes forsteri
CTGAACCCCTTCGAGACGTGCTGAACCCCCTGGAGATGTGCTGCAGAGCCACCCTAAAACCCATTTTGGAGGCTGAGGCCACTAATGGTCATTAACAACCCCGACCATCCCCGCTTGGGACCCCCACCACCCCCTGCCCGCGGCCTAGGGGCTCTACTTAAGCCCGGCCCTGAGGATTTTGGTCCTTCTGCAGGACTTCTTGGAGGAGCAGCCACGCGCGGCCGTGGACCCTGCTGATCCCCCACGGGCTGCCATCCTGGCTTGCCCCTCGCTCGGGTGGGTGGGACGTGGCCACG
>NW_008793891.1:0-3319 GCF_000699145.1 Aptenodytes forsteri
AATATGCAAAAGAAAATTTTAACAAGCCAATTAAATCAACAAGAAAACTTATTCCAATCGTTACAACAACGAGCCTTTAATTGTGAGCTTTAACCCTTTTGACCCCACCCACCAATCACGCTACAATACCAAAACCAAACAAAAATAAAGCCATAAAATAAAAAAGGGAGAATAGCCATGATAATCGAACTCGCTACCTTACCCCCCGAAATCCAACAATATATCGCCAAAGTCGAACAAGGCGAAAGCGTCAGCTTTGCCAAAAACGGCAAAATCATTGCCACCATCAACCAACCGACACAGCAACCTGTCAAAAGCCTAATTGAACGCTTCAGCCAGTCGAACCCTGCAGTGGCCGATATCGACCTAGAACTACCACCGAGACAGCTATCAAGCAAAGATAGTATCGAGATATTTGACTGATGTACC
Source organism: Aptenodytes forsteri (assembly GCF_000699145.1). NCBI lineage: Eukaryota > Metazoa > Chordata > Aves > Sphenisciformes > Spheniscidae > Aptenodytes > Aptenodytes forsteri. The sequence continues at coordinate 430 of NW_008793891.1, forward strand.
TACTCGACACCAACATCATTAGCGAATTGCGATTGCTACCAAAAAACCGAGCTAATGCTAATTTTGTCGCTTGGGCAAGCCAATTTCCTGATGACCGCATTTTTTACATCAATAGTGTGGTGGTCATGGAGCTTGAACGAGGTGTCATGCTAAAACAACGTAAAGACCCAGAGCAGGGTAATATCCTAGCCAATTGGCTATATAACGAGATATTACCCAGCTTTTCTGGTAGGATTTTGGACATTGATAAAGCGGTCGCTCATGTCTGTTCATCGCTCCACGTTCCCAACCCAAAACCCGAAAACGATGCTTGGATAGCTGCCACCGCTATCGCACATGGTATGACATTGGTTACCCATAACGTCAAAGATTTTAATGGTATCAACGTCAATATCATCGACCCTTTTGAATTCACCCCATCCAGCAGTTAATCCCAATTTTCGAGCCAACCTATGAGTAATTTCGCTTTTATCGCCGACCAGTTTCCAAGCCTTGCAGAAACCGCTATCGGAGCGGAAAAACTCATATATGTCTATCCACCCGCAGCGATCATGGCAGCACGTCAGTCGTTAGAATCACTAGTGTTGTGGTTGTACACCTACGATAAAAAACTTTCTCAGCCGTTTGATAACTCATTAAGCAACCTACTAAGAGAGCCGTGCTTTACTAAGCTAGTGCCTGAATATGTCATATTGAAAATGGATACGATCCGTATCATTGGCAACAAATACGTACATGGCAAGGTATCCGTTCCACCTGAAAAACAAAAACAGCAAGCTATCAGCACGATTGCTGATTTATTTTTGATTTATCACTGGTTCGAGCGTACCTATGGTAGTCCTAGCATCGATCGTGATCTAGCAAGAAAGTTCAAACAAGAGAATATCCCTAATCCGACTGCGCAGCTTACAACTTTCCAAACCAAGCTTAGTGAACTACAACAGCAAAACCAAGCCTTTGAAGAACAAATTGTAAAGCAGCATGAACAGCTTAAGCAAACTGAAGAGCAGTTAGCTATACGCACGGCTGATGCACAAGAAAAAGAACGCTTACTTGCTGAGATTGATAGTGAATTAGCCAAAAAACGTGCTGAAGTCGAACAGGCAAAACTTGATAATCAAGCCTATAACCAAACCCACCCAGACACCACTGACTACAATGAAGCTCAGACACGGGCTATATTAATTGATTTATTGCTTGAAGAAGCAGGGTGGATCATTGGTCGCAATGTGATAACCGAGGTCAAAGTAACTGATTTCCCATCTCAAACAGGTGAAGGGTTTGTTGATTATGTTTTAACAGGCGATGATGGCATACCGTTAGCAGTAGTAGAAGCTAAGCGTACGGCAAAATCAGAACAAGCAGGGCAACAACAAGCTAAGCTTTACGCAGATAGTCTAGAAAAGCAATACGGCAGACGACCTATCATCTTCTACAGTAATGGGTATAGAACTTTCATGTGGGATGATGGTGTATATCCACCAAGAATCGTACAAGGATTTTACACCCAACAAGAGCTAAATCGATTAATTCAGCAGCGAGCCACCAAAAATAAGGAGGAAAGCCTAAGCAAACTAAGCATTAAAGAAGAAATCGTCGAAAGAGCCTACCAAGTCAAAGCAGTAAAGTCCATGCTCAAGGTGTTTGAGGAAAATAAACGAGCAGGCTTACTCGTCATGGCTACAGGTACAGGCAAAACTAGAACTGCTATTGCTTTGGTCGATATTCTGATGAGAGCTAACCGTGTACAGAAAGTTTTATTTTTGGCTGATCGTACCTCATTAGTCCGACAAGCCTTTAATAACTTCAAAGCCTTATTACCCAACACAGCCTGTGTTAATTTAATCGAAAACCGTGAGCAAAATGGTCGTGTTTATTTTTCAACTTATCAAACCATGATGGGATTGATTAATGAAAAAAACGCTGATGGCACTCGCAAATTTGGCATCGGAATGTTTGACCTAGTTATCATTGATGAAGCACACCGCAGTGTCTATCAGAAGTTTGGTGAGATATTTCGCTACTTTGACAGCCTATTAGTAGGTTTGACTGCCACACCACGCGACGAAGTAGATCGAGATACTTATCATCTATTTGGCTTAACTCCTGGTATGCCGACTGACTACTACAGCCTTGATGAAGCGATAGACGAAGGATACCTCGTCCCACCCAAAGCCTTCAACGTTCCACTAAAATTTATGCGGGAAGGTATTAAGTACGATGAGTTATCTGACGAAGAAAAAGCGCATTGGGAAAGCTTAGATTGGGGAGATATTGAAACCCCCGGAAGAAGCGCGGTACCAGCCATGAATAAACTATTATTTAACACCGATACCGTCGATAAAATCATCTGATGGAAAACGGCATAAAAGTTAAAGGTGGTGATTGGTGATGCAAAACTATCATGTCGATAAAATGCTACATCATCTGATGGAAAACGGCATAAAAGTTAAAGGTGGTGATTGCTTAGGCAAAACTATCATTTTTGCGGTCAACCAACGTCATGCTGAATTTATCGCTGCACGCTTTAATCATCACTACCCCTCGTATCAGGGCAAATTCGCGCGTGTTATTACCCATGCCGTAAACTACGCCCAAACATTAATTGATGATTTTAGTAAAAAGGATTTACCTGAGCCCCAAATCGCCATTTCAGTTGATATGTTAGATACAGGTATCGATGTGCCTGAAGTCGTCAATTTGGTCTTTTTCAAAACTGTACGTTCTAAAGTTAAATTTATGCAAATGATTGGTCGTGGTACAAGGCTTTGCAAAGATCTGTTTGCGCCAGAGCAGGATAAAACTGAGTTTTATATCTTCGACTACTGCGGCAATTTCGAATTCTTCAATGAAAATCCAAAAGGCGCAACAAATTCTCCAGCTGAGCCAT
>NW_008793892.1:0-236 GCF_000699145.1 Aptenodytes forsteri
GTCACTACCGCAACCCTTGCCACGCTCGACATGGACGACATCAAGCAGTTTACCCACAAGTATGTGAGTGACAGTGCGTTACTCGACAAATTTGTGGATAATTATTACCAAAACAGTCAGCAACACTTTGGGCAAGGAGCGGATAAGCCTTTGACTAGCGAAACCTTGGCAGGGATTGCATTAAACCATTTTAGCCTATTACAACGCCATCGCTTGGGAACCCCGCAAGTGGCAGG
>NW_008793893.1:0-676 GCF_000699145.1 Aptenodytes forsteri
ATTCCCAGGTGGAGGATGGATAAACAACATATTTGCATAAACAAATAGCCAGCTAGTTTTCCACTAGGTCACATGCATGAATAAATACCTTATCTGTGTACGCACAATGGCTGTTTGTAGGCATATTAAATGCATGTTAATGTATGAGTGCAATTGTTCACCTCCAACTTTGAAAATATTGTTAAACTGGCAACAATTTTAATCACAATTTTTACCCAAACTTGAATAGCTTTAGCAGTGTAATCTGCATGTGAATTCAGCTCCTTGTGGCCTACCTCTGCTCCAGAAAAGGGATTTCTTACTCTCCAGTGTTCATAATTAACTAAAAATTGTCACCTGTACTGTTTTCTTCTTTCCTCCTGAAGTTTTCAATATTCAAGGACAATTAGGATCTGTCTTACATTACAACTCAGTAAAATTTGTATTCTGTTTAAGTAGCAAGGTTTTCATAGCAGGGGGGCTGCAGGGGTAGCCTCTGTGAGGAGAGGCCAGGGCTGCCCATGCTGGACACTGCCAGTTCCAGTAGACTGCAAAGTGGACCCGCCCCTGGTCAAAGCTGAGCCCATCAGCCATGCTGATGGTGGTGTCTCTGTGACAACATATTTAAGAAAGGGTAAAAAAACCCCTGCATAACAGTTGTGAGAGAAAGGAGTGAGAAAATGTGAGAGAAACAGCC
>NW_008793894.1:0-439 GCF_000699145.1 Aptenodytes forsteri
CACCATCTACAGTCTCGGTCTTAATTAAATTTATTTAATTAAAATAGTATTATAGCTTCCTCTCTTCCAAGAGAAAATACTTCTCTTACATGTTCTAGATCTTTAAGAGGGTATAACAATTTTGATTCTTTTCCCTCATCAGAATTTGCATCCGTATTTTCTATACCAATTTGGGAGCAGGTTTCATCTAATTGCTCCTGTAATATTCTCTCCTGCTCCAAAGCCTCCGTCAAAGCGGTATGTAGCCTTTGGTTAGTCACCCGCTCAGCAGCAAGCTGATCGGAGAGACTTTTGTCTCATTTTCTAGTTGTTCCTGCAGAGCCTTCGTTAGCTCTTGAAGGGATTTTATTCCCTCCCCTTCTGCTTGTTGGACCACACGTTTATCCCGTTGTGCTGCCACCAGGGCGGCTCCTAAAACTGCACAGACCAACGCTTTCCC
>NW_008793895.1:0-613 GCF_000699145.1 Aptenodytes forsteri
TACTAGGAAGAAAATTAACTCTACCTCAGTCAAAACCAGCACATTCAGTATTTCCTTTGGAATCCCAATTACGCAGTCACCGGACATTATAGGTATGGTGAAACTGCAAAACTACTTTCAGACTCCCTTAACCTCTGTTTTGTTAAGACGTCTTCTAGATCACCATGTATTGACAAAAAGATGTTGTCTTTAATGGAATGGCTGTTCACTATGGCAAAGGTTTGGTAAAAAGTAAGAATATTAAAACAAAATGTTACTTCTATACGTTTATTCCTGGGTTGCACCTTCTCTGGAAACAGCAGGCATAGATCTTTGTCTCAAATACCATAAGAATTTCATTTTCCCAGGAAACCAACCCAACCTTATTTTCCTTTTTTTTTTTTTCTTTCTATAGCCATATATAAAAGAATGATAAGTAATTGTGTCTGCTGGTAAACTGAAGTTCTCTTATTAAGTGTTTTTATATATATACTTCGGTTTCATCAGATCTTTCAAGACATTTTAAATATCAAGCATGCTATTCTTCACATATGCTTGTGAACTCTTGTTAGGATGGCAGGATTTGCTTTGACATGCTCTGAGCTTGTCTATTTATTTATGAGTTCAACCAGTG
>NW_008793896.1:0-384 GCF_000699145.1 Aptenodytes forsteri
GTGGGTCGGTGCTGTGGTTGCTGTGGGTCACTGCCGTGGTCATATGGGTCGCCGTGGGTGAGTGCCGGGGCCGCGTAGGTCGCCGTGGGTCAGTGCTGTGGTTGCTGTGGGTCACCGTGGGTCAGTGCCGGGGCCCGTAGGCCGCCGTGGGTCAGTGCTGTGGTTGCTGTGGGTCACCGTGGGTCAGTGCCGTGGTCATGTGGGTCGCTGTGGATCAGTGCCGGGGCCTGTAGGTCGCTGTGGGTCGGTGCCGGGGCCGTGTGGGTCGCCGTGGGCCCGGCGCAGCCCAGCACCTCCTCGGGGGTGGGCAGGAAATGGCGCTCGTAGCCCGACCCCCCCGGGGGGGCCAGCGGCTCCGTGGCCGCGTCCGTCCCTCTGTCCGCG
>NW_008793897.1:0-200 GCF_000699145.1 Aptenodytes forsteri
GTGATCCGCTTCACCTTGAGATCCTTCGAAGCGTTGCCCGCCAGCTCCAGCACCTGCCGAGAAACCGGGAAGACGCTCGGGATCCCGAGGGAAACGGTTTTTGGTTGTTTTTTTGGTTTTGTTTTGGGGTTTTTTGGTTTTTTTTTTTTTTATTTCTCTTTTTTGACGGGGACCTACCTCGGCGGTGGGGTACTCGGGGA
>NW_008793897.1:1843-3605 GCF_000699145.1 Aptenodytes forsteri
CGGCCGCGCTGGGGGGGGGGGAATCGCATCTCGCTGTGAGGGAGCTGAAAGCTGCCACCAGCCCTTCCCGCTCATCCGGAGGGAACCGCAGGATCCAGAGATCCCCGGGAGAGCGAGGTGACGCTAAGTGAGCGCATCAATCCTTAAAAAAAACACCAAAAAAAAACCCCCAAAAAAACAACCCCCAGACACCGGCTTCACAGGGGGACGTCCAAGATCCGCGTCCTGTCTCGGCGAGGCGGGAGTTAACACCACGCGCTTCCACCAGCTGGGGAGCGCCGGCCCAGTTTAAACCCAAACATTGGGAAAAAAAATAATAAATAAATCGCAAGGGGAAAGTATTTGATCTGGAGGCAATAAAACAAGCGGAGCGGCGCCGGGTGAGGTCGGCAGGAGAGCCGGGCTGGCGCGGCACAGCACCGAGCGCAGGTGGGCTGCTGGCAGCCGGCAAAGCCGCTCGGTGTTTTGGCAGCCGACGCCAGGACCGGAGTGTCTTTAGAAGCGGCTGGGTCTCGTTCGTTAGGGGAGCGGAGCGGCTGAGGGATGACTTGGAGACGTGTCCAGAAACGCTTTGAAGCGCCGACTCGACGCTCCCTTCGCTGCGGTGAAGCATCAGGAGTTACTTTTATCAGTAGAAAACATCACTCAGTAAAACTTCAAAAATCAGGAAGAGGGATTTGGGGATACTTCCTCGCTCTAGAAAGAAAAGACGGCTCTGGGAAAAGCCCTGGCTGTTCACACCGAGAGCTTTTATCAGCCAGCTGTGAACTTTCCCACTTCTCCGTCAAGTTTTCCAGCCGGCAGCCGCCCGCCCGATGGTTCTTTACACGATATTTGACTAAAAAGAGGGAAGAAACGTCTCACAGCGGAAGTCCCGAGGTTTGTCTCCATCTTCGCCAACGTCTAAGCCCGCTGCGGGGTTTGCAGGGGAAACGCCACAACAGGTTCCCGCAGCCGAGCTGCTGCCGGCTCCCTGCGGAAGCTCATCCCCCTCCCGGCCGCAGCCCCGGCAGAGGAGCGAGGGCTCCTTGACAAACATCGCGTTCACAGTGTGGAGATTTCCTTCTCTTCCTTGGGGTGCGGCGCTCGCGGGGGTTCGGTCGGGTCGGAGACGGCAGCGATTCGCTTCTTCGTCCAGAGGGGACCGCGCTGATGGGCGCAGGAACGTGACTGTCCCCTTCTCCCCACGGAAGTCGCTCGCTGGAAGCGTGTTCCCATACCGAAACCCCACCGGATTGAACGCGCTGGGTCTCTCGCAGCTGGCAAGCAGCTTCCCCCCGCCCCCCCCCTTCTTCTTGTTTCAAACAGGATTAAAATACTTCAAAAAGCAACTTTTTATCCATTGCCACAAGTTTAGGAAGTATCCTCCAGCGCGGGGAGGGTCGCGTAATCTCACAGGGCATTTCCACATTAACCCTTAGCGATCGGGGCCCTTATCTCCCGCTCCTCGGGAACCTCCTCGTATCCTAAACGACGGTGTCGGTTAGAATCCAAACCGTGGAAATCAAACGCTCCTTGGGGCGGGGGCTACCCGGGGAAGGCGGCCGGGCTGCCTGACAGGCGTCCTTCGGGCCACTCGTGCTCCTCGCTCTGCGCGTTTTACGCCCCTGACAGTCACTTCCTTACCACACAGTCAACTTTTAAAATACACAAGCACGGAAAGCAGCTGTAAAGAGGTAGTTGACGGGCGGGGGACGGGGACGACGACACCGAAGCGGTTTCCAACGCGCTTCCACTTCCAGGGGAGGCTCCCCGCTCCCCG
>NW_008793897.1:5049-5326 GCF_000699145.1 Aptenodytes forsteri
GGGCTCGGGCCGGGGGCGCAGCATGGAAAGACTTAAACCCTGGGTTACAAACTGCTGCGGCCGGGCCGCTGCCCGTGCCGGCTCCGTGCCCGGAGGAGGCTGCTGCTGGCGTCGGGCAGCACCGAGGTGAGGGGAATCCCTCCCAGGTGACGCTGAGGCCCGGTGGTGGCTGGGGCGAGCGGTGCCTTCCTGCTCTTTCCCTGTGTGTTTTTCAGGAAAATACAGAAATAAAGGCCGGTCCTGCCCCGTAGGCTAAGATAAGAAGGGCAGCGGCAGC
>NW_008793898.1:0-2184 GCF_000699145.1 Aptenodytes forsteri
TGCCGACTGAGATTAAACCACGACACTCATGAAGAACCTTGAGCCATCCCCTGCAGCACGCAAGCTGTGTGAGGTGTCCCACCGTGCCTCAGAAGTTACTCCCACAGCTTGTGACAGAGCACGGGGGTCCATCTCCTCCTGTCTGTTCCCAGTCAGAGGACAGTGTTGCACATCTGGGCTGCAGCCCCGGAGTTGTGGCTCCAGGACCAAGCTCAGCCTTGTCATGCTGAACAGGGATCCCAAGCACCCAAGAGCCTGTGTATGCAAAAGCTTTGCTTCATGGGAGAGACGTGCTAGAGTGGATGGCAGATGGCATTGGTGCCCCAAAAGAGAGCAATCCCTGCTGTCCCCAAGGTCAGAGAGAAAGAGGGCTGGGCTGTGCAGCCCTGGCAGGAGAGGGCATTGCTGCCTGCGGTGTCTCTGCAGCCTTGGAAGGCCTTTGGTGGAGAGAGGCACTGATCTCCTGGAAGGACAAGGTGCTGCAGAAAGTGTCCTTGGGTGTGGACATCCTGCCTGGATCTAGGCACACTCTAAATTCATTGGACTTTTTGAAGACTGCATCATCAAGAGGGTGAGTGAAGGATGGGGGAGAGGAGAACCGGAAGAAGCTGAGAATGTAGGCCCACAAGTGGAGACCCCAGCGCAATGTGCTTCTTATTCATGCAGTACCGTGCATCTACTGGATAGAGATGGGACAGAGCTGGCCTCACTGCAGGGGTGGGAATCAGTCACTTTCACACAAGCACCAAATTAATCTGAGATGCCGCCCAGGGTGTCTGTCACGCACCCGCTCTGCATGGACATGGCTTTTCTGTAGGTCCTGTGCTGTCCCTGCCAGCCACATGCAGTTTTGGTGGAGAGCCTTGGCATCTCACACAGCACTAGAGGCCTGTATTTGGCCATTAACTGAGCAGCTGCCCTGAATTAGGTTAGGCTACATGGGGATGTGTGAGACAACTATTGTTACAGACAATGGACAGCGAGTAAATACAGCTAGAGGAGGGGAGAGCGAGGAAGACTTCACTCTCCCTCTGGCTCATAACTCCATACCTCCTAACCACCTTAGGCAGCCCTGAACAGCAGGAGGAGGGACAGGTTGTAATGTCCTGAATGTGGGCATCTGCCATCATTTCAGCTGGCATCCTCACCAGGCTGCAGGATGATGCCCCCAGATGTTTCCCCATCTCTCAGTACTGCTCCATTCTCGTGGACTACATCTGGCACCTCAAATGTCACCAGGTGTTTGTGTGTCAACTCCTGCTCTCCACCTCCATCACGACCATGGGACCATAGAAAAGGAGTGCAGGTGCCTATTTTTAACAGACACCGTTACTGAAGCAAGAGGAATCTCACCTCCTGTGGGTTTGTGGCAGGCATGGGAGGGAGCTGAGGTCCCTTCCAGCCCCGGAACTACACATGCAGGATGAGATGCCTCCATTGTCTCAGCTGATTCCCTTCCCTTAGCAGGGGTAAAGGAGATCCCTCCCTGTCACTGTCTGGGTGCCCTGTCTAATGGAGGGACAAGGCAGGGTGATTGTGAGTCCTAACCATGTCTCTGAGAGGAGAAAGGACACTGCTGGAAAGAAATGTCCGTTTGATGTCTTTAGTTTTGAATTATTCGATTACTTCAGTCTTTTTCCAAGTGGGTTCCTGGAGAGCCCCAGGGACACCTGGAGGGAGCGCAGAGTGGGGTGGGGGGCAGAGAAAGTGACGTCGAGGGACAAGGCAGGGTGATTGTGAGTCCTAACCATGTCTCTGAGAGGAGAAAGGACACTGCTGGAAAGAAATGTCCGTTTGATGTCTTTAGTTTTGAATTATTCGATTACTTCAGTCTTTTTCCAAGTGGGTTCCTGGAGAGCCCCAGGGACACCTGGAGGGAGCGCAGAGTGGGGTGGGGGGCAGAGAAAGTGACGTCTTGGGCAGGTCCTCTACTCCTGGGCTGAGACAGGCTCCTGGGATGGAGGGAGCTCATGGCAAGCAGGCAGCACTGCAGAGAGACAGCTCTGCCAAGGAACAACTCCTCGGCAAAGTGCAGCAGGGCTCTGGGAAAAGGAGTAGGGCAGAGAGAGATCAAAGTCGGTCTGGAGTGGGAGGACAGAGGAAAGCTCAAAGGAAGAAATCTTTACAGCCCTTGACACAGTAAGTCTCTTGGTGCAGGGCAATGCAGCTGCGGTTCCTGGAAGG
>NW_008793898.1:2873-3314 GCF_000699145.1 Aptenodytes forsteri
ACAGTGGTGGTGTGGCGCAAGGGGTGGGGGTGTTGAGTGCCTGCTCTGACACTGATCTGGAGGGTGCTGCCCTGGAGGTGTTCCATGGGACCAAGGTGCCCAAGCCCTCTTGTAATTTTCCAGGCTCGAGACACTGCCATCAGTGGTTGGGCAATGAGACACTGCTTCCCTTAGCAGACACCACCTTAAGACACCTGACTATGCTGGACAGGGAGTCCTGTGAGGCTGTGAGCATCACTCCAGAAGGGCATAGCTCTCCGGTCAGACCTTTGTGATGTCTGAGAGCACCTGATCTGCCCATGCAAATCAGCATCCTTGTCCTGTCCTCTTCATCATACTCTGCATAGCTGTGCTGGCAAGGAGAGGTGATTTTAAATCTGCATGTTGAACAGGACCCCCTGCTCCCAGTCCAGTTTCTTTTTCAGAGCAACCTCTGTGTGT
>NW_008793899.1:0-331 GCF_000699145.1 Aptenodytes forsteri
GTGTTTTGGGGATTTTTTTGGTGTGTGTGTGTGGTGTTTTTGTGGTTTGTTTTTTGGTTTTTTGCAGATGATGAAGAGGCATCTGGTGACTGCAGGATTAATCTAGTGGGCTGATTTGTGGTTATTCTTGTCGAGGATGGATTCAGGCTCCCGGCCTTCTGACAGCTAAGTTGAGGCAGCGATGCTGAAGAGGGGTTGGGGGAGGGAGGGGACCAGGCTGGCAATTGCATGAGGGGGTTTTAATGATAGTGTAGGGGAGAGGGCTGTCTGGGAGCTGTCCCCTTTGTGCAGGTAAAGGGAGTGGGTTACTCCTCAGTGTGATGCTAGCGTG
>NW_008793900.1:0-624 GCF_000699145.1 Aptenodytes forsteri
ACTATTTGCAAAAAAGAGAAATAAATATATAGTAGAGAAAAAAATGAAACAAATCACTCAACTAGATTTTTAAAACAAAAAAAATAATTTCCAAAGCATTATAAAAAATCCCTGCTCTGGGCCTTAAAATGAACTACTAATAAATATTTAAAAACAATAAAGCCCTAGGTAAACAAAGATATATTGAAGAAAAAACACAGAAAACAAATGCACACACAAAAAAATCCAGTAACTATAAATGTTTGCAATACACAAAAAATAAGAAAGCATTCCTAAGACTATATATATTGTATAACTTCTTTATTTAAGAAGAGTATTTTAATGGCACAGATATCTTAGTGTACACTGAAAACACACTAACATGCATAATGTGAGAACACCTGTGAAACAGTTTAGGATGGATGCTTAAAAATTTATCTCTTTTACCATTCTCAAGGGTAACCAGTTCCTATTGTGGTGAGACCATCCCTCAGTCATTTAAAGGAGAAGAAATTATACTTTTCCAGAGAAAGGTGTGTCTTCTGATAGTCTAAAAGGTTCAATAGAAAACAATTAAAATTGCCGTGGAAGAAATTAGTTTAATCCCACAAATTCTTTATATTATACTTTTTTTTTTTTTTTACA
>NW_008793901.1:0-979 GCF_000699145.1 Aptenodytes forsteri
CAAAAACACGCCTTTACATGCCAAAAGCACGCCTCGGTGTGCAAAAACATGCCTTAAAAATGCCAAAAACACGCCCTGACACACAAAAACACGCCTTTACATGCCAACAGCACGCCTCGACACGCAAAAACACGCCTTTGCATGCCAAAAGCACGCCTCGACGCGCAAAAACACGCCTTTACATGCCAACAGCACGCCTCGACACGCACAAACACGCCTTTGCATGCCAAAAGCACGCCTCGATGCGTGTGAAACACGCCTTTACACGCTAAAAGCACGCCTCGGCACATGAAATGCCTTTACACGCTAGAAACATGCTTTTACAGTGAAACACGCCTTTACACGCTAAAAACACACCTCGGCACGTGAAACATGCCTTTACATGCTAGTAATGTGCCTTTACAGGTGTGAAACATGCCTTTACACGCTAAAAGCACGCCTCAGCACATGTGAAACACCTTTACACGCTACAAACATGCCTTTACAGGTGTGAAACACGCCTTTACACGCTAAAAACACACCTCAGCACATGAAACACCTTTACACGCTAGAAACATGCCTTTACAGGTGTGAAACATGCCTTTACACGCTAAAAGCACGCCTCAGCACATGTGAAACACCTTTACACGCTACAAACATGCCTTTACAGGTGTGAAACACGCCTTTACATGCTAGAAATGTGCTTTTACAGATGTGAAACACGCCTTTACACGCCAAAAGCACGCCTTGACACGCAAAAACGCCCTTAGGCATCATTAACGCTTGACTCCGACGCGCTAAAACCACGTCTGGACACGGTTAACGCGCCCCAACACGCCCAAACCGCCCCTCCACGCTACCGCAAACCGCGCCCCTCCACGCTAAACCCACCCCCCAACACGCTACAACCGCGCCCTGACACGCCAACAACACGCCAGCGGGGCTTATTTAGGGCCTCTGCGAGGCATTTTGGGACGTTTTAGGACCGTTCCGGGGGGAT
>NW_008793902.1:0-500 GCF_000699145.1 Aptenodytes forsteri
TTTCTGTCTCTCTGGCTCCCTCAGGACACCTTTTTCTCCTCAGGTCAGGAGGAGAAAGGCCTCCCAGGTCTCCAAGGCCTCCCGAGATCTTCCTTGTGCTCCACATCCATCTTGTAGCACTTTGAGCCATAGAGCATTCATTTGTTCCTCTACACTATCTAGGATTCCTGTGTTCAGTACCTGGCCACCCGAGACCATCTGTACTCTGCTCAGATGACCACCTGAGTTCCTCTGTGTCGTCCCCAAGCCTTCTTTTGCCTGTCAGCCCCCGTCAACACCCCTCTCCTCACAGTCACGATGCCTCCTGAGACCCTCCTCCTTCTCCACAGCACCTTGTAGCGCTTTATCTCCCTTTCCATCTTTCTTGTTTTGTCAGAGCCTGCTGTCTGTCTTTGCTATGCAGCACTCCTTTATCTTCCTCTCTGCCATTGGGGGTGTCTCCATTTGGTTCCTCTCTCACTCAGTCATCCATAGTTTGCTTAGATGCCCGCCTGAGACTC
>NW_008793903.1:0-393 GCF_000699145.1 Aptenodytes forsteri
TACTATGCAAAAGCCTCTAACATGATGGGTTTAACCGCTGAAATGCTTGGACGTATGAATAACATCAGCCGTCAAGAACAAGATGCGTTTGGTGTAGAATCACATCGCCGTGCGTGGGAAGCGACACAGCAAGGTCGTTTCAAAAACGTAATCATCGGTTGAAGGTCATGACGAAAACGGTAACCTACAACTTTGCACCATCGATGAAGTGATTCGTCCCGATGCCAATATGCAATCATTTGCGGCATTACGCCCCGTATTTGATCCTAAAGGCGGCACTGTAACAGCTGCCACCTCATCAGCCTTATCTGATGGTGCATCTGCGATGCTTATCATGTCTGCACAAAAAGCCAAAGATTTAGGTCTAACACCGCGTGCCCGTATTCGCGGTAT
>NW_008793904.1:0-526 GCF_000699145.1 Aptenodytes forsteri
CGGCCGGGTCCCGCGGCCACAACGCCGTCACCGGCACGCCCCGGATGGCGCTGCGGGGACAGGGGACACGTCACCCCCACCACCACCACCACCGGCGCCCACCACGGGGCCACGCAGCAAGGCACGGGCACCCACGGGCGATGGGGTCCCCCAACCTCCCTACCATCATCACCCATGGGAGATGGAACTGCCCAACCTTCATGTCGTGGTCACCCGTGGGTGACGGGACCCCAAAACTCCATTCCATGGGCACCCACGGGTGAGGGGATCCTCCCAATCTACACAGTCAACAATGGGTGAAGGGATCCCCCAGTGTCCACGCCACGGTCACCCATGGGTGATGGGACCCTCCAACCTTCATGCCACCATCAACCTTGAAGCCATCATCACCCACAGCCGATGGGGTCCCTAAGACTCCGTGCCACCATCACCCATGGCTGATGGAACTGCCCCACCTCCATGCCCCTGCCATGCCCCCCCCCCCCCAACCTCCATGCCATCATCACCCACGGGTGACAGGCTCTCC
>NW_008793905.1:0-522 GCF_000699145.1 Aptenodytes forsteri
CGTGCAAAGAGCCCTGCATGGGTGTGCAAGGAGGCGTGGGCTGGTGCATTGAGCTGGTGTGCAAAGAGCTCTGCGTGGGCGTGCAAAGAGCCATGGGCTGGCGTGCAAAGAGCCGTGCACGGGTGTGCAAAGAGCCGTGACCGGGTGTGCAAAGAGCCCTGCAGGGGCATGCGGATGGGTGTGACCTGGCGTGCAAAGAGCCGTGCACGGGTGTGCGAGGAGCCATGGGCTGGCGTGCAAGGAGGCGTGGGCTGGAGCATTGGGCTGGTGCGCGAGGAGGCACGTGCGGGTGTGCAAGGAGCTGTGGGCTGGTGTGCAAAGAGCCGCGTGAGGGTGCGCACGCCGCTGCGCGTGCAAAGAGCCGCGCGGGAGCGCGCAGATGGGCGTGACCTGGTGTGCAAAGCCCCCGTCCACGGGCGTGTGAGGTCCCGCGCGGACACGTGTGCGCGCGTGTGCGAGTGTGCGGGCGTGCGAAGGCTGCCGGGCGGGCATCACCCCCACCCCCCACCCCCCTCATCTCCC
>NW_008793905.1:5570-6983 GCF_000699145.1 Aptenodytes forsteri
TCATTATGACGATGGTGATGGTGGTGGTCATGGTGACGATGGTGATGGTGGTGACGATGGTCGTGGTGGTGACTCAGATGCTGTGACTCAGCTCCAGGTGCCGGTGGCCCGTGCTCATGGCCTTGAGGTCCTCCATGGTGTCACGGCCTCGGGGACCTCCACGGTGTCACGGCCTCGGGGACCTCCATCGGACCATGGTCTTGAGGATCTCCATGGTGTCATGGCCTTGGGGGCCTCCGTGGGGCCGTGGCCTTGGGGGGTCTCCATTGTGTTGTGACCTTGGAGACCTCCGTGGCATCATGGCCTTGAGGACCTCCATGGTGTCATGTCCTTGAGAGCCTCTATGGGGCCGTGGCCTTGAGGACCTCCGTGGTTTCATGGCCTCGGGGACCTCCACGGGGCCATGGCCTCAGGGAGCTCCAGGCGTCGTGGCCTTGGGGACCTCCATGGTGTTGTGGCCTTGGAGACCTCCACGGCCTCGGCGATCTCCATGGCGTCGTGGCCTTAGGGACCTCACGTCCTCGGGGACCTCCGCGATGTCGCGTCCTCGGGATCTTCCACAGCGTTGTGGCCTTGAGGACCTCTGTGGCACGTCCTCGGGGTCCTCCGTGGTGGCGTGGCCCCGAGGAGCTCCACGGTGTCGTGTCCTCTGTGGCGTTGCATCCTTGGGGACCTCCACGGCGTCGTGGGCTTGGGGTCCTCCGCGGTGTCGTGTCCTCAAGGTCCTCCGGGGTGTCGTGGCCTCGGGGAGGTTCGTGGTGTCGTGTCCTCCGTGGTGTCGTGTCCTCGGGGTCCCCCACGATGTCGCAGCCTTGGGGACCTCCGTGGTGTTGTGTCATCCGCAGTGTCTTGCCCTCAGGGACCTCCACAGTGTCGTGTCCTTGGGGACCTCCACAGTGCCACGTCCCTGGGGACCTCCGTGGCGTCACAGCCTTGAGGACCTCCGTGGTGCCACGTCCCTGGGGACCTCCGTGGCGTCACGGCCTTGAGGACCTCCGTGGTGCTGTGTCCTTGAGGACCTCCGTGGTGCCACGTCCCTGAGGACCTCCATGGTGCCACGTCCCTGGGGACCTCCGTGGTGCCGTGTCCTTGAAGACCTCCGTGGTGCCACGTCCCTGGGGACCTCCATGGTGCCACGGCCTTGAGGTCCTCCATGGCATCACGGCCTTGAGGACCCCCATGGTGCCATGTCTGTGGGGACCTCCATGGTGCCACGGCCTTGAAGACCCCCATGGTGCCATGTCCTTGAGGACCTCCATGGTGCCATGGCCTTGAGGTCCTCCATGGCGCTTGAGGCCCCCCGGGTGCCACAGCCTTGAGGACCCCCATGGTGCCACGTCCCTGGGGACCCCCATGGTGCTTGATGACCGCCGACCCCCACGGTGCTTGAGGACCCCCATGGTGCCTGGTGCC
>NW_008793905.1:13594-14404 GCF_000699145.1 Aptenodytes forsteri
CCGCCGCCGCCATGTCGGAGCCGTCGGAGGAGACGGTGCTGTACGTGGAGCACCGCTACGTCTGCTCGGAGTGCAGCCACCTCTCGGCCTCGCTGGAGGACGCCCTCCTCCACCAGCAGCACCACCTGGGCCCCCAGCAGCAGCAGCAGCAGCACCACTACGAGCTGGTGGGTCTGGGGGGGGATTACCAAGCTTTGGCGATGCCGGAAAGCAGCCAGTACCAGTGCCTGGAGTGCGGGCAGCTCCTGGTAAGTGCAGCCACCTCTCGGCCTCGCTGGAGGACGCCCTCCTCCACCAGCAGCACCACCTGGGCCCCCAGCAGCAGCAGCAGCAGCACCACTACGAGCTGGTGGGTCTGGCGGGGGATTACCAAGCTTTGGCGATGCCGGAAAGCAGCCAGTACCAGTGCCTGGAGTGCGGGCAGCTCCTGGTATCGCCGGGGCAGCTGTTGGAACACCAGGAGATGCACATCACGCTGTTGGGAACAGACACCCAGCCCCCCCCCGTCGCCAAACCGCCTCCCGGCGCCGGGCAGATCCACTACGAGTGCGTGGAGTGCAAAGCTCTTTTCACCAGCCAGGAGGTTTGGTTAGCTCACCGGCAAAGCCACCGCGCCGATCCCCCCGCCCCACAAATGGTCGGTCAAGGTCAAAACCAAGCCTTGGTGGATCTGGAACATTCTTACCGTAAACCGGAGGAGGAAGAGGAGGGGGAAGCCGGGGCGGAGAGCGGCGACGGCGGCGGCACGGTGCAGCTCCTCCTCTACGAGTGCGGCGAGTGCCTGCAGCTTTTCCAAACCCCCAAAGACTT
>NW_008793906.1:0-684 GCF_000699145.1 Aptenodytes forsteri
CCTAGGTCACCCGTGTCCCTCTGGCCGCTGGGTCGGCCGTGTTCTAGGTCACGCTGCCGCATTGGACGTAGCTCCCTTGTGGCCACAGGGGCCAGCGGGCGACCTTCTGGGCCACCCCACGCGCCCCACCTGGTAGCTGAGCTCCTTGACGCGCCGCTCGGACTTGCGGAGGCCCTTGACGCTCTCGGCGTTGCGCTTCTGCTCGGCCTCCAGCTCGTTCTCCAGCTCCCTCACGCGGGCCTCCAGCTTCTGCAGCTGCTTCTTGCCCCCCTTGAGGGCCAACTGCTCGGCCTCGTCCAGCCGCAGCTGCAGGTCCTTGATGGTCTGCTCCATGTTCTTCTTCATCCGCTCCAGGTGGGCGCTGGTGTCCTGCTCCTTCTTCAGCTCCTCCGCCATCATGGCCGCCTGCCCGAGGAGAGAAGCCGTCAGAGAAGGAGGTCCCAGGCACGTTCTCCCCGACCCGATGGCGGAAGGCGTCCTAGATGCCGGTCCCGCCACGGCGCTCACGTCGGTGATGGCCTTCTTGGCCTTCTCCTCGGCGTTCCTGCACTCCTGGATGGCCTCTTCCACCTCCGTCTGCAGCTGGGAGACGTCGGCCTCCATCTTCTTCTTCTGGTTGATGAGGCTGGTGTTCTGGAAGAGAGGACCACGGAGGTAGCAGGGGAGCCACGTTGCCGGGGGGGG
>NW_008793906.1:1867-2162 GCF_000699145.1 Aptenodytes forsteri
CCAGGGGGCGGCGGGGCGGGGGGCGGACCCCCCCGCCGGTGGGCAGAGGGGCGCCGTGGTCTCACCTTGGAGGTTCTTGTTCTCCCTCTTGAAGGTCTCCAGGTGCTCGAGCGACTCCTCGTAGGCGTTCTTCAGCTTGAAGAGCTCGGTGCTGAGGGCCCTGGCCTCCTTCTGCGACGCCTCCAGCTCCGTCTGCGACTCCTCGAACTTCTGCTTCCACTCGGACAAGATCTATGGGGACACCACCAGGACCCTGGTCACCAGCTGCTTCCCCCCCCCGAAGCACCCTCTCTTC
>NW_008793906.1:2192-3233 GCF_000699145.1 Aptenodytes forsteri
GCACTCTCCCGGTGGGACTTGAAGCTCTGCTGAACCATGGCCTTTGACAGTTGTCCACCTTTCTTCCGGGCTTCTTCTCCTGCCCGTCTTTGGTGGGTACGGTTGGTGGGCCCCACACCTCTCCACCCCCTTCCCGCCCTTCTCCTCCCACCCTTTCTTGGTGTCCCTCCCCCCAAAACCTTGTCGAAGTTCCTCTGCTTCTTGTCCAGGGCGGCGGCCGCCGCGTTCGACCGCTCCAGGTCCGCCATCAGGTCCTCGATCTCGTTCTGCAGCCGGTGCTTGGTCTTCTCCAGGGAGGAGCACTTGGCGTTGACCGCCTCCACCGCCTCCTCGGCCTCCTGCAGCCGCTGGGCCAGCTTCTTCCTGCCAGAGGCGTGGGAGAAACCTGCGCGTGACCCATCGGCCCCCGGAGACCCCATCGGTCGGTCGCTCCCAAAATGAAGATGTTTGAAAGCCAGACAGCGGTGGGACTCGTGAGGGTCACGGATGGTCTAGGTCACTCTACGCAGGTTCTAGGTCCCCCAGATTGGGCTCTAGACCTACCAAGCGTGAAGAAGCCCAACGTCCCGGGTGGTGGCTGCTTGAGGGAAGAGGGGAGGCGGGGACCGGCAAGACCAAGCAGGTCCCACCGCCCGTGGGAGAGCCTCAGCACCCGTGGGGAGACGACTCACTTGGCCTCCTCCAGCTCCTCGGTGCGCTGGATGGCGTCCGTCTCGTACTTGGTCCTCCACTGCGCCACCTCGGAGTTGGCCTTGGAGAGCGACCGCTGGAGCTCGGCCTTGGCCTCCGTCTCCTCCTCGTACTGCTCCCGCAGCAGGTCGCAGTCGTGCCGGGCCGACTGGAGGGCGTGGGCCAGCGCGTTCTTGGCCTGGGGGCGAGGAGAAGGTGGGACCGTTGGCTCCACGTCACCCGGAGCCATCTCGGGGTGCTCCAACTCGGTAAGAGCTGGTCTTCATCGCCCCAACCCAGCTCCAGCTTCTGTAGACCAACCCGACCTAACCCAACCTTCCTCAGACCTCCTCTAGACCAACCCAACCTTCC
>NW_008793906.1:4490-5276 GCF_000699145.1 Aptenodytes forsteri
CAGCTCCTCGATCCGCGCCTGCGGTCCGGGGACAGGGACGCCATCATCGGGCTTGACTCCGCCCAACTCATCCGCTCCGCTCAGCCCAACCAGCTGGAGACCCTTCAGCCCAACTCATTGGAGACTCTTCCAGTCAACTCAAGTCAACCAAACCAACCGCAGACTCTTCCACTCAACTGAGCTCAACCCAACTCATTGGAGACTCTTCAACTCAAGTCAACCCAACCAACTGGAAACTCTTCAATTCAACTCCAGTCAACCCAACCAGCTGGAGACT
Source organism: Aptenodytes forsteri (assembly GCF_000699145.1). Classification (NCBI taxonomy): domain Eukaryota; kingdom Metazoa; phylum Chordata; class Aves; order Sphenisciformes; family Spheniscidae; genus Aptenodytes; species Aptenodytes forsteri. The sequence continues at coordinate 4,768 of NW_008793906.1, forward strand.
CTTCAACCCAACCAACTGGAGACTCTTCAACTCAACGCAACCGGCTGGAGACCCTTCAAATCAAACCAGCTCAACCCAACAGCTGGAGACCTTCAGCTCGAGCTGGTCTCGAGCCCGTCCAGCTCTCCTCGACCCAGTCAAGATTTGAGCTCCTCCAGATCAACCCGACCTCCTCTGAAGACACTCCGCCCTACCAAATCACCTCGAGGCTCTTCACCTCGGCCAGTCTTGAGGGCATCCGGCTCAGCCAACCCTTGAGCTGCCTGGATCAAACAGCTCGGCACAACCTTCTCTGAGGACGCTGGGAGTCAACTCAATCCAACCCAGGTGGTCTGCTCAGCTCAGGTGATCCCACCCCGGCAACCCCACCAGCCCTGAGTGCTCCAGACCCACTGGTTCATCTCGCCCCACCCCAGAGACAACCTGCCCGGGAGCCCGTGAGTCATTTCTAGGAGGTAAACCCCAGGGAGGTTCTAGATCAAGGCACCCGCCGTGAGCTCCAGACCTCA
>NW_008793906.1:5684-7052 GCF_000699145.1 Aptenodytes forsteri
GGAGTTCGTCGGTACCAGCGCCCGCCGTGAGCTCCAGACCTCAGGCGGGTGGCGTGCTGGTCTGGGCCCTTCTCAAAAAGGGGAAGAAAAGGGCGAGGACCGGACCACCAAACCAACCGCAGACTCTTCCACTCAACTCGGCTCAACCCAACTCATTGGAGACTCTTCAACTCAACTCAAGTCAACCCAACCGGCTGGAGGCTCTTCAGCCCAACCCAACCGGCTGGAGGCTCTTCAGCCCAACCCAACTAGGCGGAGACTAGATCCCTCACCTGCAGCTCTTTCAGCTTCTTCTGGAGCTGCAGGGCCAGCGCCTGCTCGTCCTCGATCTTGCTGTTCTGCTGGTGGATCTCAAACTCTTTCCTGCAGGGGAAGGCGGAGAGCGCTGAGGTCTCTGCCTGCGCCCCCTGACCGGGTCGGACCGGGGAGGAAGGTCCAGCCTCACTTCTTGAGCTTCTCCTCCAGCTGCTGCTTGTCGTTCTCCAGATCCATGATGTTCTCCTGGTTCAGCTTCAAGTCGCCTTCCAGCTTCCTCTTGGCCCGTTCCAGGTCCATCCGGACCTTCTTCTCCTGCTCCAGCGAGCTCTCCAGCTGCGAGCGAGGCAGAGACCGCCCCACCCCGCGTCAGCCCCCCGAGCACCCACCCCGGCAGGACCTCCGTCCCCCGGAGGGACCGGCGACGGGAGGGACGGGACTCACGTCGTCCGCCTGCTGTTCCAGCTTGGCTTTGGCCTTCGTCAAGGTGTTGACCTTGTCTTCCTCCGCCTGCAGGTCATCCAGCGCTTGCTGGTGAGCTTCTTGCAGGGCCTTCTTCTCCTTCGTCAGCTTGGCGATGGTCTCGTCCAGCCCGGCCATCTCCTCTGTGAGGTTCTTGACCTGCGGGAGGAGAAACATCGGGCCTCCAGCTTGGTGCCAGCGGTAGGGCAAGAGGCAGGAGGTTCTTCTTGCTCTTGGTTGAGTCAGGAGATGCAGGAGAACCCAACCAGCCTCGGGTCTTGGCCACCCAACCCAACCAGCCTCGGGTCTAAACCTGTTCACGTTGGCTTGAGTCAATTGGCTTGGGGTCAAGGCCTCTCCTCGCCCTCACCTTGTTCTCGGTGGCGTGTTTCTCCTTCTCCACCTTGGCCAGAGTCAGCTCCAGGTCATCGATGTCCTTCTTCAGCTCCGAGCACTCGTCCTCCAGCTTCCTCTTCTTGGCCGTCAGCTCGGCGTTCATCTCCTCCTCGTCCTCCAGCCGCTCCGTCAGCTCCTTCGCCTTGGCCTCCAGCTGGATCTTGTTCTTGATCAGCTGGTCGCAGCGCTCCTCGGCGTCGTTGAGGTTGTCCTGCTCCTGCGTTGGGGCGGCGGGTGAAGTGGGGTGCCCCGGGG
>NW_008793906.1:8236-9362 GCF_000699145.1 Aptenodytes forsteri
GCAGGGGCCCGCCGCGGTCCCTGGGTTTGGCCCCACCTCCTTGGATCAGCCCCTGGGGCTTGGCTCACCGGGAGACTTGGTCTCGTTGGGGATGATGCAGCGGACGAAGTGGGGGTGGGTGGACCGCAGGTTGGTCATCAGCTTGTTGAGGTTCTCCTGGGGGATGGAGGAGGAGATGGTGGAGGGACCGAAGACCCCAACCTGCCCCACCGAGGGTTACCGCCTGCCCTAGGACACGTTGGCCACCCCCACCGCGCCCTGGGGTCCACCGTTAACCCCCGGACCCTCACCCGGTGCAGGGCGGAGACCGTCTGGAAGGAGGAACCTTTCTTCTTGGACCCCTTCCCCTTCTCCATGGCTGTTGGAGAAGAAGAAAGGAGGGGAGAGGTCAAGGACGGGCCGGGGAGTAACCCCCGGGCGCTCGGGAAGGGGTCGCCCCTTACGCGCATCTGCCCCGGCGTAGTTGGCGAAGAGGTTGGCCAAGAGCTTGAGGGCCGATTTCTGGTAGAGCCCCACCACCGTCTCGTTGAGGGGGTCCTTGTTCTTCTGCAGCCACCCGATGATGTTGTAGTCCACCGTGCCGGCGTAGTGGATGAGGGCGAAGTGGGCCTCCGGCTTCCCTTTGATGTTGCGCGGCTTCCCAAAGTTGGCCGACTTGCCCAGGTGATTATCGAAGAGCTTGGCCTTGAAGGTCATGTCCGTGGCCTTGGGGAACATGCACTCCTCCTCCAGGATGGACATGATCCCCATGGGCTGGGGAGGAGAAGACCTCGTTGGCCATGGAGGACGCCAAGCGCAACCCGACCGGCCGCCTTCGGGGTCCCCAGCGATCTCCAGGCGGAAGGATCCTTCTCCGGGAGCCCCCTCAGCCCCCAGGAGGCCCTGGGGGAGGTGGTACCTTCTCGATGAGGTCGATGCAGGCCTGGAGGTCCATGCCGAAGTCGATGAACTCCCACTCGATCCCCTCCTTCTTGTACTCCTCCTGCTCCAGCACGAACATGTGGTGGTTGAAGAACTGCTGCAGCTTCTCGTTGGTGAAGTTGATGCAGAGCTGCTCGAAGCTGTTGAACTGGGGAAGGAGAGAGGGGACGGCCGGTGGGGTCAACGCGAGGGCCGATGGCGTGTA
>NW_008793906.1:10279-10859 GCF_000699145.1 Aptenodytes forsteri
CAACAGGGTGAACCAAACACCCAATGGGATCAACAGGGTGAACCGAACGTCCAGTAGGGTCAACTGAACGCCCAGCGGGGTCAATGCAACGCCCAGTGAGGTCAGCGGGGGCCAGCTCAACACCCAACGAGGTCAACACGACGGGGTCAACCGGGGGCCTCACGTCGAAGATCTCGAAGCCGGCGATGTCCAGCACGCCGATGAAGTACTGCCGCGGCTGCTTGGTCTCCAGCGAGTTGTTGATCCTGGTCACCATCCAGTTGAACATCTTCTCGTAGACGGCCTTGGCCAAGGCCCCGACGGCGTAAATCACCTGGAAGGGGGCCGGCCCGCCGGTGAGACGGGGGCTCTCGACGTCCTCCTTGCCCGGCGTGGCAGCGTGCCACCCCAAAAGGAGGAGGGTTCGGGGACGCCCTCCTCACCTGCTGGACGTTCTGCCCCTTGGTGACGTACTCGTTGCCCACCTTCACCCGGGGGTGGCACAACCCCTTGAGAAGATCGGCCGAGTTCAGCCCCATCAGGTAGGCCGACTTGTCCGCCTCTGAGGACGCGGAGGAGACACCTGGTCAGGTTCCACCTC
>NW_008793907.1:0-388 GCF_000699145.1 Aptenodytes forsteri
GAATCCCGGCGACGGAGGCAAAACCGGCGCGCGAAATCAGGGCGAAATCGGGGAATTGAAGCACCGCGGTGGCACGGTGACAGCGGGCGCCTGCTCTGGGGTCCTGGCGGCTCCCCAACACCATCCGGGTTCGTGTCGTTAACGACCCCCCCCCACCCCGGCCGAGCAGCGCTTGGAAAAAGTCCCAAAGCGTCGTGGTTTCATCCCGAAGCAGAGGGCGGGCGGCGCCCGACGGCGTGTGACGAAGTCACTCGGGGCTCAGCCAGGCTCCGGCCTCCTCCACGGCACGCGGCACGACGAGGAAAACCTCGCAGAGCCCTTGGGAGAGGAAATCCCGCAGGAAAGCCCTGCCGGAGGGGAGAGGCGGAGGTGGCACCCGCGTCCCTGC
>NW_008793908.1:0-639 GCF_000699145.1 Aptenodytes forsteri
CCCACGTGTTGGGGACACCGTCACGGTGACGCCACCACGGGGCACCCACGTGTTGGGGACACCATCAGGGTGTTGGCACCATGGAGGCACCCAGCATATTGGGGACACCATCATGGTGATGCCACCACGGATGGGGCACCCACGTGTTGGGGACACCGTCACGGTGATGCCACCATGGAGGTGCCCACAAGTTGGGGACACCGTCAGGGTGCTGGCACCTTGGGGGCACCCAGCACGCTGGGGACACCCCACGTACGGGGGACACCTTCACCACCAGGACACCCCACACATCAGGGCCGCGCCCCACGCCAGGGACGAGGCCGCGCCCTCCGGGAACCGGGGACACGCCCCGTGGGGAGGGCCGCCATCGTCGCCGGGACACCCCCTCCCTCGCCCAGACGCCAAGACGTCACCGGGCCGCCCTCCCCACGGCGGGGACCTCGTCCCCCACCGCCAGGCACACCACCCATCAGGGCCGCGCCCCACGCCAGGGACGAGGCCGCGCCCTTCGGGAACCGGGGACACGCACGGCCTTGATGGGGTAGGGGAACCGGAGACGCTCCAGGGCGGAGAGGGCGGCCAGGTAGTCGGCGGCGCTGCGGGTGTCGGGGAAGCACTTGTCGGACGCCTGGGCGCACA
>NW_008793909.1:0-504 GCF_000699145.1 Aptenodytes forsteri
TCAGAGTACAATACTCCCATCTTACCAGTCGAGAAACCTCAAACTCGAATATCAATTGGTACAAGGCTTAAGAGAAATTAATAAAATCACAGTTGAGGTACATCCAGTTGTACCAAATCCCTATACCTTGTTGTCTGCAACACCCGAAGACATTGTGTATTTTACAGTGTTAGATTTAAAGGGTGCCGCCTTCTGCACTCCCCTGGAAGAGGAGAGCCAGAAGATTTTCGCCTTTGAATGGGAGAGTCCCACCACCGGAAGGAAGGCACAGCTCTGCTGGACTGTGCTACCGCAAGGATTCAAGAACAGCCTGACCCTGTTTGGTAACGTACTTGCCAAAGAATTGGAAGAATGGCAAGGTAAGAATCCTTCCACTACCCTGTTACAATATGTCGATGATATACTATTGGGGGCGAAGACTGAGCAGGAATGCAAAATTGCGACCATGGATTTGTTGAATTTCTTAGGATTGGCGGGGTACCGAGTATCCCAGAAAAAGGCCCA
>NW_008793910.1:0-810 GCF_000699145.1 Aptenodytes forsteri
AACCGGCAGGACACCCCCGAGGAGGTGAAGCGCCGCGCCATGGCCGACCCCGAGGTGCAGCAGATCATGAGCGACCCGGCCATGCGCCTCATCCTCGAGCAGATGCAGAAGGACCCCCAGGCCCTCAGCGAGTGAGTGTCCCCGGGGCGCGGCAGGGCGCCCCCGGCCGCCCCGCGGCCCTCGCTGAGGCTTCGGGGGGACTCCCGGAGCTGCTGGGGGGTCCCCAGGGTGTCGCCAAGCGTCCCTGAGATGTTACAGGGCGTCACCGGCCGCCCTGCGGCGCTTGCTGAGGCTTCGGGGGGACTCCCGGAGCTGCTGGGGGGTCCCCAGGGTGTCGCCAGGCATCCCTGAGGTGTTACAGGGCGTCACCGGCCGCCCTGCGGCGTTTGCTGAGGCTTTGGGGGGACTCCCGGAGCTGCTGGGGGGTCCCCAGGGTGTCGCCAGGCGTCCCTGAGGTGTTATGGGGTGTCACCAGCTGCCCCACAGCGCTTCCTGAGGCTTCGGGGGTCGCCCAGAGCCCTCCTGGAGCTGCTGGGGCGATGCCAGGTGTCCCCAACTGTCCCCGAGGCGTCCCCAGGGTGTTGCGGGGTGTTGTCAGCCGCCCCACGGCGCTCGCCGAGGATGTGCCGAGCCCTCCTGGAGCTGGCAGGGGCTCCCCGGCTGTCCCCCAGGTGTTACGGGGTGTCACCGGCCGCCCTGCGGCACTCGCTGAGTTCTCAAGGGGACGCCCGGAGCCCCCCTAGAGCTGGCGGGGGGTCCCCAGGGTGTCCCCGAGGTGTCACCGGGTGTCCCCAAGGTGTTACAGGGGGT
>NW_008793911.1:0-608 GCF_000699145.1 Aptenodytes forsteri
ACGTCCTTCTTGTAGTGAGGGGCCCAAGTCCTTTAGTCTTGGGGTACCTTAGGCTCAGTCTTACAAGGTCTCAGTGAGCTACACAGTGTGACTCTGGAGGTATGCAAAAGAGTCTAAATTTTCCCATATACTTTATCACTTATTTCCAGATATACAGAGCCATGTTATTCCCGTGGCATTAATAACCATAAGCCTTCTTTTGAAGGTAAGTCCAAAATCCTGATCAGTTCTTTCCTCAAAACACAGATACCTTTCAATCGTGAAAGCTTACTTACCACTTCCTTGTGCTACACTGAGCTAGAATGTAACTTGTAAATTGGGAAACCTCCTTTCCCATTTCTTCTTTACCTACTAGTTAAATAGGTTTGTTTGTTTTCTTTTTTTGTTTTTTTTTTTCTTTTTTTCCCCCAAATCACCATCTTGGGTTTGGAAAAGATAAGTTCCACCCAAGTCCAGTCCATTATTTCAGTTCATTTTAAGATTCGGCTCTTTGCTCCCAGAGAATGAGACAGTAGCTGTCTGTGCAGTTGTGCTGATTCTTAAACATTCAAAAGACAGTCCAAAAGAGAGAAATTGTTGGCATAAAATGCTAGAAGTAAGTTTAGGTT
>NW_008793912.1:0-382 GCF_000699145.1 Aptenodytes forsteri
TTCCTTCTTCCTCTCTTGTTGCTCCTCCTCCTCTTCCTCTCCGTCTTTTTCTTCCTCTTCTTTTCTCATTCTCTTCTTTTTCCTTTTCCTCTTCTTTTTCCTTCTTCTTCTCTTCTTCCTCCTCCTCCTCCTCTTCCTCTCCGTCTTTTTCTTCCTCTTCTTTTTCCTTCTTCTTCTCTTCTTCCTCCTCCTCCTCCTCATTCTCCCCGTCTTTCTCCTCCTCTTCATCTTTCTCTTCCTCTTCTTTCTCCTTCTTCTCCTTTTTCCTTCTTCCTCTCTTCCTCCTCCTCCTCCTCCTCCTCCTCTTCCTCCTCCTCCTCTTCGTCTTTTTCTTCCGCCTCCTCCTCTTCTTTCTTCTTCCTCTCTTCTTCCTCCTCCTCCT
>NW_008793913.1:0-311 GCF_000699145.1 Aptenodytes forsteri
AAATTAAATTAAATGGAAGAATGAAATTAAATTAAATGAAGTAAAACAATAATGAAATAATAAAAGAAGGAAATGAAAGAATGAAATGAAAGAATGAAGTGAAAGAATGAAAGAATAAAATGAAATCATGAAATGAAATTAAATAGTGAAATGAATTGAAATAATTAAATGCAATTCAATAATTTAGTAATTAAAGGAAATAAAATGAAATAATGAAATGAAATGAAATGAAATGAAATCAAATTAAATTAAATGATGTAATGAAATGAAACAATGAAATAGAAGAATGAAATGAAATGAAATGAAATGAA
>NW_008793914.1:0-1642 GCF_000699145.1 Aptenodytes forsteri
AGCCCTGCTGCGATTGACTGCTGTGATCTCCTTCATCTCCCTCTACACAGATCTCCTGTGCTCTTGGTTCACCACTCATGAGTTGTTTTATGGTGATCATTAGAGTCACACTTATCAAAGACAGTCTCAGGTTTTTACTAGAGCTAGATGGCTACCACACAAGTCCAGGAAAGAAGTTATAAAAGGAAAAGGCTTTTCTTCAAGTTCATGCAGAGAAGGAGTTTGCTCCGAATGCTGCAGGGAAACCACATTTCATACTTATTTACCTAGTAATTATTCAGTGAGCTGGCATAGGTCCTCTTCAAACAACACCCTGAATTCAGGCCTTGCCAAGCCTGGGACAGCGGGAGAGGGATATCCCACACCCACACATATTGCGGAAGGGTGACAATGGCCACACAATAATCAGTGGAGCTTGAACTCATTTGCATTGAAGGTCCACTAGTAATTGTCAGCAAAACTGTACCCCATATCCCAGTTTGTAGTTTGTTTCATAAACTTTCCCAAACCTGAACACAATGTCTTCTGCAAAATACATCCTTTATGCATGGCAGAGATTTTTAACTGAGCTTACTTTTTAAAAAATATATACTGTTAAGAGCAATAGTGGATGCTGTAAGTAACATCATCACATTCATTCAGTCACTTGCATGTTAGTCAAACTCCCACTTTTCCAGGCAGAAATTTCCCTTTTTCCTGGCCTGTTCTTTTTTAAAGTCTTGCTGAATGGGGAAAAGGGGAAGAAAGACATGAAAAATTCTGCAACTTTTGATGGAAACTTTTTTTTTCTTTCAGTAAGAGAACACCTTCCATTTCTATGGATAGATCAGGAATCAAACTGGTAAGTGTTTGAGATATTAACCCAGAATTGAACAAGTAACCAGGGAAATCAGGAGATTATTTAGTTAGATGATGCATGGACAGTACATGCTCTTTAATTTCTAGATTTCTCATTTTATTTCTGCTTTCTAGCTGCACAAGAAGACATAGTTACCGCTGCATGTAAAGCATTGGTGCCATTGACCTTCAACCTGCCATTATGCAAATCCAGTACTCAAGATTGCAATTGTCTGCATGATATAGACAAGCATATATTAAGCTTATATGTGTAAGCATTTCCAATGTTTAGCATTTTTCTCTCAAAGAGAAATCAGTCTCTTACAGTCTCTTATGTAATGAAATATAATTTAACTGCTCAATTGTAGAATATTATTTCTAAAGTGTTGACTTTCTCAAATGTTTACAAACTACTTGGTTTTGAAATAGGAGTTTTTCTTTGCTATCCAGATTTTAATCTTGGGGAAGCTGTGTTCAGTATTCCTAAGGGACTGTGTCTCTGTAGTGTTCTCTAAGAGCACAGCAGAAAATAAATAGTAATTACATTGGTTCTTTATAAGAAAAACGAAAATTATTTCTGACAAAATAACTTGCATTGTAATCTAGCTACTAGGACTGTTAATCCTAGTACAGGAAGAATGCAGAAGAAAATTCCATCAAATTGGCAAATTTATGTTGATCTTGAAAAAAAAATTATGCCTTTGCAATGCTTACAGCTATTTTTACTCTAAAGCTATTTTAGAGTTTCATCCAACTTGTGTAAGCTTGATGTAGGAGTGCAGTTCTAGGTCAAAGAAGACTGACA
>NW_008793915.1:0-387 GCF_000699145.1 Aptenodytes forsteri
CGGGGACGGATGGGGGACAGCTGGGGACACCCCCGGGCTGCGGGGACACCCCCAGAGCGCAGGGACATCCCCAGAGCGCAGGGACATCCCCAGACCACGGGGACACCCCCAGAGCACGGGGGGACACCCCCCAACCATGGGGACACCCCCGGAGCACGGAGACACCCCCAGATCATGGGGACACCCCCAGACCATGAGGACACCCCCCAACCACGGGGACACTCCCGGAGCACAGAGACACCCCCCAGACCATGGGGCCACCCCGACCCCCCCAGACCACGGGGACACCCCTGGACCACGGGGAGACACCCCCCAACCACGGGGACACCCCCGGAGCACAGAGACACCCCCAGATCAGGGGGACACCCCCAGAGGACAGGGACACCC
>NW_008793916.1:0-377 GCF_000699145.1 Aptenodytes forsteri
CAGTTGCCGACTGAGGTTAAACTACAACAATTTCTTAGTTCATTCTAGTCTGTGCCATACCATGTTGCTTTTTAAATTTTGTTTCTATGTCTTTGTTTATTTAGTTTGCCGTTCCTGTTTTTCAATTTTTTCCTTTATTTCCTTAATCTTGGGGTTTTTTTGGGTTTTTTCCTACATCCGCTTTTAGCTAGTTCCCATCCCTATTTTTTTAATTCTGTCTTGTCTGTTGGGTACTCTCTCAATTTTTCAATTTTCTTTCTATGTCTCCATTTATTTAGTTTGCTGTCCCTATATTTTAATTTTTTCCTCCTTTAATGCCATCGTTTTCCAATTTTTTTCTATGTCTATTTTTATCTAGTTTTCTGTCCCTATTTTCT
>NW_008793917.1:0-355 GCF_000699145.1 Aptenodytes forsteri
CAATGGGGGGGTTAGTGTTCAAGGACCCCCATGCAATGGTGGCGATTGTGCAGGGACCCCTGTGTGAGGAGGGGCGGGTGCACAGGCACCGTTGTGTAATGGGAGCCGGTGTGCAAGGCCCCTGTGCAACGGGGGATGGTGTGCAGGGACCCTCGTGCAATGGTGGTGATTGTGCAGGACTGCCGTGCCATGCTGCTGGTTGTGAGGGACCCTCGTGCAATGGGGTGTTGGTGTGCAAGGACCCCCCGTGCAATGGTGGTGGCTGTGCAGGACCCTCATGCGGTGGGGGTGGTTGTGCATCCCCCGCTGTACTGCTTGGGTGTTGAGGTGTTATGGCTGCTGCTGAGCGGCCTCA
>NW_008793918.1:0-411 GCF_000699145.1 Aptenodytes forsteri
AAGCGGGTGCTGGGGTTGGGTGTCCTGAGCTGGCCTCTGCTGTCCCCCCCCACCCTGTCCCTGTGGTGTCCCCACCCTGGCCGCAGCCCTGTCCCTGTCCTGTTGCGGTCCCCACCTTGTCCCCATCCTCATCCCATCCTGCCGCGGTCCCATCTCTCCCCACCGCCGTCCCTGTCCTTGTCCCCATCTCCATCCTCATCCTCTCCTTGTCCCCATCCTTGTCCACTCCCACCCCTGTCCCCGTCCCTGTCCCCATCCTGTCCCCGTGCCCATCCCATCCCCGTCCCCATCCTTGTCCACTCCCACCCCTGTCCCCGTCCCTGTCCCCATCCTGTCCCCGTGCTCATCCCATCCCATCCCTGTCCCCGTCCTTGTCCATCCCCATCCCATCCCGTCCCCGTGCCCACCCCA
>NW_008793919.1:0-585 GCF_000699145.1 Aptenodytes forsteri
CTGGCCATGCTATTGCTGATACAGCCGGTGCTGCGGGTGCCGGTGCCGCCCGAGGACACGGCCGACGGCTGCCCAGGGGTGGGCAGAGCTGGCGGAGGGGCTGACGGAGCTCTGCTGGCACGTGCTGAGGGATGACCGCCGTGACGACAGCACCCCGCTGGCCCAGCATCGTGGTGCATCGATCGCGATAACTCCTGGGGGCAGGAGAGCGAGGGGGGCTGGAGCGGAGGGGACGGAGGCTGCGCCGCCGGCAGCCGGGCGATGGGCTTCCGAGCTGTGCCATGGAGCGTAGAGATGCCATGGGCTGCGCTGGCACCCGGCTGAGCCGGGGGAGAGGGACAGACAGACGGACAGAGCCCGGCAGTGCCCATGAGCCCGCAGGGTTTGGACCCGAACTCCAGGGGCTGAGCTGCCCTCGTGCTTCCACGCGGGTGGGTGCAGGGACGGGCTGTGGGGACGGGCTGTGGGGATGGGACAGGGCTGGGACGGGCTGTAGGGACGGGCTGTAGGGATGGGATGAGCTGTAGGGACGGGCTGTAGGGCTGGGACGGGCTGTAGGGATGGGCTGGAGGGAATGGACGGGGT
>NW_008793920.1:0-454 GCF_000699145.1 Aptenodytes forsteri
CTCATTAGCATCTCATCAGCATCTCATTAGGCATCCCGCCTCATTAGGGAATCCTCGCTGGGAAATTTGTTTTTCGAAGCAACTCAGTTAGTGGGTCAGTGGGGAAAGGGGGCGAGGGAGCGCCCGCAGGGCGCGGTGTCACCGCTGTCACCGCTGCCACCGCTGCCACCGGACATGCCACGCCATGGCCACGCCGCGGCCACCGAATCCTCCAGCAGGGCCACAAACACCCCCCCCGAAGGCACCGAGGGGGGGACGTGGGGCAGGAGCAGCCCAGGATGCTCCAGGTGACCTTGGGCAAGGACACTGTGCCCGCGGAGGAAGGGCAGGGCCCCCGCGGTGTCACCCCACCGATGTCCCCGAGCTCTTCCCGGGGCTGGGGTATAATTAGCTCCCGGCTGTCGTTAGGGCTGGCTGGGAGATGTTGATTTAAAGGACACGTGTGTCCGGCCGC
>NW_008793921.1:0-531 GCF_000699145.1 Aptenodytes forsteri
CCCAGGAGCCCTCTATATTCTTCCATAGGCTCCTACAGACCCTCATTGAACTTCCAGGAGCTCCGTACAGACCCTTATAGGGTTTTATAGCTCTCTGTAAATTGCCATAGGTCCCCTAAGAGCTCTTTATATTCCCCTATAAGCCCTTATACACCTATACAGGACTTCTACAGGTTCCTTATAGACCCTTACACGCTTTCATAGGCTTCTGTAAACTGCCACAAATCCCCTAAGAGCCCTTTATACTACTCTATAAGCTCTTATAGGCCCATATAGGAGTTGTAGGGGTTCCTTATAGATCCTTATATGCTTTCATAGGCTTCCGTAAAGTGCCACAGATCCCTTAAGAGCCCTTTATACTCCCCTATAAGCTCTTATAGGCCCATATAGGATTTCTAGGGGTTCCTTATAGGCCTTTATATGCTTTCACAGGTTTCTATAAGCTACCACAGATCCCCTAGGAGCTCTCTATATTCCCCCACAGGACTCCTAGGGGCTCCCTATAGGCCCTTATATGCTTTTATAGGCTCC
>NW_008793922.1:0-277 GCF_000699145.1 Aptenodytes forsteri
AACGCCCCCAACTAGAAAGTTGCCTACAAGCCTTACGAGCTGGTGACACACTCTACATCTGGCGGCTGGATCGTTTAGGTCGTAGTCTCAAAGACCTTATCAATATCGTCAACCAACTACAAGCCATGGGCTGTGAGCTTGTTTCCCTTAAAGAAAGCATTGATACCAGCACCACATCAGGCAAGCTCACGTTTCATTTATTTGCCTCCCTGGCTGAATTTGAAAGAGAACTCATTCGAGAACGGACCCAAGCGGGGTTAAGTTCAGCTCGTGCTCG
>NW_008793923.1:0-235 GCF_000699145.1 Aptenodytes forsteri
AGGGCACCCTTGGGGTGGTGGCATCACCGTCCCCAATTCTAGAACCCACAGGGTGGTGACATCACCATCCCCAACCCAAGGCATCCATGGGGTGGTGGCACCACTGTCCCCAACCCAGGGGATCCACGGGGTGGTGGCATCACCATCCCCAACCCAGGGCATCCACGGGGTGGTGGCATCACTGTCCCCAACCCAGGGGATCCATGGGGGGGGGGCATCACCGTCCCCACCCCTG
>NW_008793924.1:0-270 GCF_000699145.1 Aptenodytes forsteri
CCATTTATACCCTAGTTGAATCTCATCTGTAGTTAATTCTAATTGGCTGAGGGCCTTAACTTTCTTACCCCTCACCCAGGGTGTATACATGATCATAAGTTTTGGCCCAGAGCATATACATGATCGTCAGCACTCACCACCTTAAGGGTGTGAAAGTAAGAGAGCGAAAATAAGGGTGCAAAAAGTAAGGACGCATCAGTCTTAATGCCCCCAGTCTTTGTCAGGGCAGGTGCACCCGCTACAGGAAGATGTTATGTATCACCCAAGCAA
>NW_008793925.1:0-586 GCF_000699145.1 Aptenodytes forsteri
CATGGCTATGGTCAAATACGGCTGGCGCTGGGTGGGCAACTGTTGCTACGTGTCCGGCTGTTGCTTTCAGGTTGTTGCTACATGTGTGGGTGTGGCTGCCTGTGCGGTTGTTGCTACGTGTGCGACTTGTTGCTTTCAGGTTGTTGCTACGTGTGTGGGTGTTGGCACGGTGTGCGGTTGTTGCTACGTGTGCGGCTGTTGCTCTCAGGTTGTGGCTCCGTGTGTGGCTGTTGCTACGTGGACGGCTGTTGCTCTCAGGTTGTTGCTCCGTGTGTGGTTGTTGCTTGCCTGTGCGGGTTGTTGCTTTCAAGTTGTTGCTACTGTGCGGTTGTTGCTTCGTGTGGGGCTGTTGCTTTCCAGTTGTCTCTACGTGTGCGGTTGTTGCTTTCAGGTTGTTGCTACGTGTGTGGCTGTTACTACCCGTGTGGCTGTTGCTTTCCGGTTGTCGCTACCCGTGCGGTTGTTGCTACCTCTGTGGCTGTTGCCGCGGCTGTCGCTGCGCCTAGACGGTTGTCGCTGGGCCCACGGGTGTTTTGACACATGCTGGCGTTGCGGCGCGTCCGGCCGTTAGCTACGCGCGGGGCTG
>NW_008793925.1:1422-4840 GCF_000699145.1 Aptenodytes forsteri
CCCCCCCCCCCCCCCCCCCCCCCCCGAGTCATCCCCCCACGGCACCCACAACCATCGGGGTGCGGATGGAGCCATGTCCTGCACCCCAAAGGGAGCAGAGGCACCCCAAGATGCCCAAGCGTCCGGGTCAACGATGCATCTCCTCCGACCAGGAGGTGCCTAGCAATGTCCATGACCTGGCTGTGCAACGCCAAGGTTCTGGTCCTCCTCAGCGCCCCTATGCAAAGTTATGCAAATGAGGATGGGTGGGATTGACCCTCCAGGAGCGAAGGGGAGCAGGAGTCCCACCCTGGGGGTGACTTGTCTCCCCGCAGCGCCAGGACGCCCGTATCATTGTGGGGCTCTTCTACGAGACGGAGGCGCGTAAGGTCTTCTGCGAGGTGAGGGGTGGACGCGGTGTGGGGGGGCGAAAAGGGGGGCACGTGGGAGGACGGGACCGTGGGTGGCAGGCAGTAGAGAAAGGGTGGGTGGCCATCAGGTGGACGCGGGGCAGTTGGGAGGGGCGGGGAGATGGGCGGTGGGATGGAGCGAAGGGTGGCGGGACGTGGGGGTCAGTGGGCAGAAGGACGTTAGGATGGACGGGTGGAAGCGTGGGTAGATGCGAGCGCGGTAGAACCGGCGGACGGATGGGTGGATGGGTGGGCGGGCAGGCGGGTTGGGATGGTGGGAAGGGAAACGGTTGAGAGGAGGCACGGGGTGAAGAGTGGACGGACAGAGGTCCAGCTGGATGGACGGGATGGGCAGGTGGGACGGCGGGAAGGTTGAGCAGAGGCGCGGGGTGAAGAGTGGACGGACAGAGGTCCAGCTGGATGGACGGGATGGGCAGGTGGGACGGCGGGAAGGTTGAGCAGAGGCGCGGGGTGAAGAGTGGACGGACAGAGGTCCAGCCGGACGGACGGGATGGGGAGAAGGATTCTAGATGAGCGTAGGGTGACTGGATGGGATGGGGTGAAGAGCGATGGACGGACGGACGGGGGGAAGGACGGGGTGAAGGGTAAGGCCGCTGCTCCTTGGCCCGCGCAGGTCTACAAGGAGAAGCTGTACGGCAAGAAGTACGTCTGGTTCCTCATTGGCTGGTACGCCGACAACTGGTTCCGCATCAAGGATCCGGCCATCAACTGCACCGAGGCGGAGATGGCCGAGGCCGTGGAAGGACACGTTACCACCGAGATCGTCATGCTCAACCCTGAGAACACCCGCAGCATCTCCAACATGGTATGGGGAGGATGGGAGGACACGTGGCACCCCCAGGGGGTCCGCTCCATCCCACCCACCACATCACCACCGTCTCGTTCCCCATCCCAGACGTCCCAGGAGTTCATCGAGAAGCTGCAGAAGCGGCTGGGCAAGAACCCTGAGGAGACAGGCGGCTTCCAGGAGGCTCCACTGGCCTACGATGCCATCTGGGCGCTGGCCCTGGCCCTCAACAAGACCTCGGCGGAGCTGGTCAAGAAGGGGTTGCGCCTGGAGGACTTCAACTACAACAACAAGAACATCACCGATGAGATCTACCGGGCCCTCAACTCCTCCGCCTTCGAGGGCGTCTCGGTGCGTTGCCCACACCTGAGCCCCTGCCAGTCCCCTGCCCCAGCGTGTCCTCTTCTCCCCAAGAAGGTCTCCCATGTCCCCAACTCCTCCACCTTCAAGGTGGTGGCGGAGGTGCCTTGAAGGCATCCGTCAAGGGTGCCCTCGTGAGCCACCCCAAAACTCCCAGAGAAGTTCTCCCGACACCCCTCTGGGGACGTGGTCCTGCCACCTGACAGGTCCCCGACGCCTTCTCCATTCCACCCCACAGGGACACGTTGTCTTCGACGCCAGCGGCTCCCGCATGGCCTGGACGCTCATTGAGCAGCTGCAAGGTGAGTGAGCGTGGGCAGCAGCCCTGTCAGGGTGACGCCGTCACCCCGTTGCACGCGGCGACCACCACCGAGCGTCCCGCAACACCCCTTCACGCACAACAGCCGCAGCTCGCCGTCGCGGCCCTGTTGCCCGCACGACAACAGCACACAACCACTCCGAGACACACACCCCAACGAGTCCCCCCACTGCACAACCTCTCAAGGGGTGGCAACGCACATGGGACAACCCCCTTCTCCGCACCCTTTCTGGCCGCCTGTCCAACAGGACGTGTGTCCTCACCAACACACAACTGCTCTTGCCATGTGACAGAGGGAGGCCCAGAGGTGGAGGAGGTTTGGGGGACAAGCAAGGAGCTTGGGACAAGAAAGTCATCAAGAGTAGCCAGCATGGATTCACCAAAGGAGAAGCTTGACCAACTTGACCACCTTCTACTGGCTTGGTGGATGAGGGGAGAGCGGCGGACGTTGTCTACCTTGGCTTCAGGAAGGCTTTCAACGCTGTTGTCTCCCAGAAGATCTTCACAGAGAAGATGGTGAAGTCTGGGCTGGATGAGCAGACAGTGGGGTGGACTGAAAACCGGCTGAACGGCCAGGGCCGGGGGGGGTGGGGATCGGCGGCAGAAGGTCCGGTTGGAGGCCAGTCACCAGCAGCGCACCCCAGGGGTCAATCCTGGGTCCAGTCCTGTTCAGCATCTTCGTCAACGGTCTGGATGATGGGGCAGAGAGTACCCTCGGCCAGTTCGCTGATGGCACCGAACCGCGACGAGCAGCTGAGACGCCAGGGGGTCGAAGAACCACCTAGAAGAACCTCAACAGGTTGGAGAAATGGGCTGAGAGGAACCTCACGAGGTTCAACAAGGGGAAGCGCTCCAGGAACACCCCCGGGCACCAGGACAGGCTGGGGATCAACCAGCTTTGCGGAGAAGGCCCTGGGGGTCCTGGTGGACACCAGGTTGACCACGAGGCAAAGGCGGCCAACAGTGTCCTGGGCTGCAGCAGGAGGAGTGGTGGAGCAGGTCGAGGAGGCGATCCTTCCCCTCTGCTCAGCACTGGTGAGGCCACACCTGGAGATACGGGGCCACTACTGGGCTCCCCAGTACAAGAGAGCAACTGGAGAGCGTCCAGCGAAGGGCCACGAAGATGACGAAGGGACCGGAGCGCGGGAGGCTCCAGCTGAACATCAGGAACCGCTTTGTCACAGCGCAGGTGACCAAGCGCTTGGCAGAAGGTCCCCAGAGAGGTGGTGAGGTCTCCGCCCTTGGAGACATCCAAACGCCACGTGGACGTGGTCATGGACGACGGGCTCTGGGTGGTCCTGCTTGAGCAGGGGGGTCGGACCCAGAGGTCCCTTCCAACCCCCCCCCAGTCTGTGATCCTGTGGGGGCGTGCACAAGCAGCGGAGGGGTGTCGTGCCTCCGTCCCTCCCACCTGACCCATCTCCATCGCCCTTGCAGGAGGTGTCTACAAGAAGATCGGCTACTACGACAGCACCAAGGACAACCTGTCCTGGTACAACAACGACAAGTGGATCGGTGAGCGGCGCCGCGTGTGGGGTGTGA
>NW_008793925.1:5032-7351 GCF_000699145.1 Aptenodytes forsteri
GTGGGGGTGGTTCCCTGCCACGGGGGAGGGTTGGGAAGACCCCCTCCACGCCCCCTAACTGTGCCGTGGGCTCTGCAGGAGGTGCCCCTCCAGCCAGCTACCCCAATGTCATCACCACCTTCCGATTCCTGTCCCAGAAGCTCTTCATCTCCGTTTCGGTGCTGGCCTCGTTGGGCATCCTCCTGGCCATCATCTGCCTGGCCTTCAACATCTACAACGGGCACGTCCGGTCAGTGATCCTCCCCGTTTTCCCGGTGTTTGGGGAAATATCGCGCCTTTCCTTTTCCACAGCTGCTAAAAACCAAAAACCACCCCGGCTCAGCAGCGTGTGGTTAGCAACACCCGGAGGGGAAAGAAAGGGATTATGCGCTCCCGTGTCCTCCTACAGAAGATGAGAGTGACAACACGTTGTTGTTAGTAGATATCCCAGTTGCCCGTCTCGCTGTGTAGGAGCTTCGGGTGATATCAAGGGTCTGGTTGTAGCACGTGGTTTCCTGTTTATCTCACTTCGTGTCCCCGTTTCTAGCTAACCCCGTTGGGTTAGCTGAACGTCATACACCACCGATAGC
This sequence comes from Aptenodytes forsteri, assembly GCF_000699145.1. Taxonomy (NCBI): domain Eukaryota; kingdom Metazoa; phylum Chordata; class Aves; order Sphenisciformes; family Spheniscidae; genus Aptenodytes; species Aptenodytes forsteri. The sequence goes on from NW_008793925.1 coordinate 5,602, forward strand.
TGAGCACGGTGGCCGGGTGACACTCAACACCCCCACCCCCACCCCCCCCCACGAAGCCGTACCTGAACAACATGGCGGCTGTGGGCTGCACGCTGGCGCTTGCTGCTGTCTTCCCCCTGGGACTCGACGGGTACCACATCGGGCCGGGGCTTTTCCCTTTTGTCTGTCAGGTATGGGGCTGGCGGGGGGTTGGGGGGTACAGGCGGAGTGGGGACAGCCAGGGGACGGGGACAGCCGGAGGAGGAACAGTTGGAGATACAGCCAGGGGATGGGGACAGTCGGAGGAAGAACAGTTGGAGATACAGCCAGGGAGTGGAGACATTTGGAGGAGGAACAGTTGGAGATACAGCCAGGGAGCGGAGACATTTGGAGGAGGAACAGTTGGAGATACAGCCAGGGGACGGGGACAGCCGGAGGAGGAGCAGTTGGAGATAGAGCCAGGGGATGGGGACAGCCAGAGGAGGAGCAGTTGGAGATACAGCCAGGGGACGGGGACAGCCGGAGGAGGAGCAGTTGGAGATAGAGCCAGGGGATGGGGACAGTCGGAGGAAGAACAGTTGGAGATACAGCCAGGGAGTGGAGACATTTGGAGGAGGAGCAGTTGGAGATACAGCCAGGGAGTGGAGACATTTGGAGGAGGAGCAGTTGGAGATAGAGCCAGGGGATGGGGACAGTCGGAGGAAGAACAGTTGGAGATACAGCCAGGGAGCGGAGACATTTGGAGGAGGAACAGTTGGAGATACAGCCAGGGAGCGGAGACATTTGGAGGAGGAACAGTTGGAGATACAGCCAGGGAGCGGAGACATTTGGAGGAGGAGCAGTTGGAGATAGAGCCAGGGGATGGGGACAGTCGGAGGAAGAACAGTTGGAGATAAAACCAGGGGATGGGGACAGCCGGAGGAGGAGCAGTTGGAGATAGAGCCAGGGGATGGGGACAGTCGGAGGAAGAACAGTTGGAGATAAAACCAGGGGATGGGGACAGCCAGAGGAGGAGCAGTTGGAGATAGAGCCAGGGGATGGGGACAGTCGGAGGAAGAACAGTTGGAGATACAGCCAGGGAGTGGAGACATTTGGAGGAGGAACAGTTGGAGATACAGCCAGGGAGCGGAGACATTTGGAGGAGGAGCAGTTGGAGATACAGCCAGGGGATGGGGACAGTCGGAGGAAGAACAGTTGGAGATACAGCCAGGGAGCGGAGACATTTGGAGGAGGAACAGTTGGAGATACAGCCAGGGAGTGGAGACATTTGGAGGAGGAACAGTTGGAGATACAGCCAGGGGATGGGGACAGTCGGAGGAAGAACAGTTGGAGATAAAACCAGGGGATGGGGACAGCCGGAGGAGGAGCAGTTGGAGATACAGCCAGGGAGTGGAGACATTTGGAGGAGGAACAGTTGGAGATACAGCCAGGGAGCGGAGACATTTGGAGGAGGAGCAGTTGGAGATACAACCAGGGGATTGGGACAGTTGGAGTCAGGAGTAGAGCTGTGGACTTCCAAAGCAGTCGGAGAAGGGAGGTCTATGGGAGGGGGGTACACTCCGTGGTGGGTGCAGCGGAGGTGGGTACAGCTGGATGGGGAGGTACGACCGGCTCCTCCCAACCCACGTACCCTCCCCAGGCCCGGCTGTGGCTCCTCGGGCTGGGGTTCAGCCTGGCGTATGGCAGCATGTTCACCAAGATCTGGTGGGTCCACACCGTCTTCACCAAGAAGGAGGAGAAGAAGGAGAAGAGAAAGGTGAGGGGTGACCCA
>NW_008793925.1:9124-9443 GCF_000699145.1 Aptenodytes forsteri
CCCCCCCCCCAAAAACCCATCCCATTTCCTCCCCGCAGGTCCTCTGCCTCATCACGGCGCCCGTCACCATGATCCTCAGCAGCCAACAGGACGCGGCCTTCGCCTTCGCCTCGTTGGCTGGCGTCTTCTCCTCCTACATCACCTTGGTCGTCCTCTTCGTCCCCAAGGTGCCGGTGGGGAAGGGGTTGGTGGGGTCCGGGTGTTTCTTCTGGGGTAGGGCGGAACAGTCGTCCTACGTCCTCCCTTGTAGGGTCAAGGTGTTGCCTCTGCAGCCGTGGAGGTTTCTTCTCCAGTAGGGTCATGGAGTTGGCGATGACAG
>NW_008793925.1:10659-11428 GCF_000699145.1 Aptenodytes forsteri
CAGCCATCCCGTCTCCCCTACAGCCGTCCCGTCCCCCTCTCCGCTCCAGCCATAGCACACAGTCGGACAGTCCCACTGACTTGTCCTCCTCCAACCTGTCCCTGCTACACCCACACGATGTCCCCTCCATTGCCCCGCGCTGTCGCGCGCAGCCAGAGCTCGGCTCCTGGCGTCCCCTGTAACAGTGTTATTGTAGCCCAGTGTTGATACAGGCGACGTGGGGACGCAGGATCAGGCCCGGGGATGCAGGCGATTGTGTCACAAGCAGCGATTCCTGTAGTTTTAATGTTCAGGCTGTAGTGTACAACTGAGTCTAATTAAGTCTCGTCAGACTGTAGTGCACAACTTGTACGTACAATCAAATCGTATTGCACATTGGGATCGGTTACTGTAACGCACGGTCCGGCTGTAGCCAACGGCTGGTTTGGGATCAGTTGTTGGTGCAACTGGATCCGGTTTTTATGCTGTATTGTCCGACTGTAGCTCACAACCGGCTGCGGTGAGGTGTGAGCACAGGCGGAGGGTCTGTGGCCGTATGTTCGAGCGCAGCGTTAGGTCGGGTCCTGTACGCGCAGACTGTTGTATCCGGGGTCTGGTTTCTCATATGTACAGTCGCACTTTAGTGAACAACCGGACCCTGCTTCTTCTCACGTGTCTGTTGTGGTGTTTAACCGTGAAAGGGGAACTACACCGTACCCCAACCACCGGGGCTGGGTCCCTCCCCAGACCAGGGGTACCCCGTGTCGTGGTTTAACTTCAGTCAGCAACT
>NW_008793926.1:0-668 GCF_000699145.1 Aptenodytes forsteri
AAGAGAAGGAGAAGAAGGAAAAGAGACAACAAGGAGGAGGAGAAAAGGAAAAAAGACGAGGAGAAAGAAGGAAAAAAGACGAGGAGAGAAGGAGAAAGAAAAGGAAAAGAGACAACAAGGAGGGGGAGGAAGAGGAAGAGAAGAAGAAAAAGAGACAACGAAATGACAAGGAAGAGGAGGAGGAAGAGGAAGAAGCGAGGAGCAGAAGGAAAAAGGGAGGAGGAAGAGGAAGAAGCGAGGAGCAGAAGGAAAAAGGGAGGAGAAAGAGAAGGAAAAAGGGAGAAGGAAGAGAAAAAGGAAGGGAGGAGGAAGAGGAGAAGAAGAAAAAGGAAGAGAAGGAAGAGGAAGCAGCGAGGAGGAGGAGGAGGAGGACGGGAAGGGCAGGGGCGGGTGCCCCCGCGTACCTCGTAGAAGTTGTCCTCGGTCACCTCCAAGGGAGCGTTGAAGAAGTGGAGGACGTTGCTGGGGTGCTGGATCCGGTTCTTGGCCGCCTGCTCGGGGGTGGAGAAGCGGTTGTTGCGGGAGCCGCTGAAGTCCTTGTAGCTACAGGATCCGTCCTCCAACCCGTAGGACTGCCCGGGCATGATGGCCTGCTGCTTGGAGACGCTGCCGGGGCGGGCAGGGGCTCAGCACGGTGGGCGGGGCCCGCTGCCGCCCCCAGCCCAGCC
>NW_008793926.1:1885-2203 GCF_000699145.1 Aptenodytes forsteri
ATATATAAATATATATATATAAAAATTAATGTACAGAAAGGAAAAATAAAACTATAAATTAAATAATAAAAAAGTGGCAAGACATCTCCCCGCCCCGACAAAACGGGAGAGGGAGCGAGACTGGTACAGGCAGCAAAGCAACAGCAGTAACAGGTTAAAACGAGCCATCACGTACAAGGCATAAACACGCTCATGTCACCGTACAGTTGCTCTTCTCTTCCCTTTACACGACCGGGTTTCGTACAGGTTTATTCCGAGTCGATTACAAAGATTGAAAAGGGCTACTTACAGCTGGAGTACAAAGTACAAATGTCCATT
>NW_008793926.1:4436-4916 GCF_000699145.1 Aptenodytes forsteri
AAAAAAATATAAATATATATATATATAAAAATTAATGTACAGAAAGGAAAAATAAAACTATAAATTAAATAATAAAAAAGTGGCAAGACATCTCCCCGCCCCGACAAAACGGGAGAGGGAGCGAGACTGGTACAGGCAGCAAAGCAACAGCAGTAACAGGTTAAAACGAGCCATCACGTACAAGGCATAAACACGCTCATGTCACCGTACAGTTGCTCTTCTCTTCCCTTTACACGACCGGGTTTCGTACAGGTTTATTCCGAGTCGATTACAAAGATTGAAAAGGGCTACTTACAGCGGGAGTACAAAGTACAAATGTCCATTGTCATATAAAAATTCTGTATTTCTCTTACCATTGGACGCTTCAAGAGTGAGTTAGCACAGTTCTGAAAGATGGCGTCCCATCAAACATACACTGCGACCCTGCATCACATGGTTTCAGAGTCATAAACACAGGTCAAAGGCACAAAACCGCTGCAG
>NW_008793926.1:4960-5732 GCF_000699145.1 Aptenodytes forsteri
TAAAAAAAAAAAAAAAAAAAAAAAAAAGGTCTCACAGATGTTTTGTCCTCAGAAGATACCGAGAGAGAGGACATAAAGGTGTGATAAATGAGAGTGTTCCTCCGTGTTTCACCTCCTGCAATTTGTGTTGTGCTGTAACAAAATGGTGCTTCTGGCTCTGTGTAGCTCTTTCCCGTGTGCGTGTCTCCTCTGTAATGGAAATGTGTCTCGGCTCGAGCGCAGGCCTGCGCCAGACCCGCACGGCCCCAGCTACGGCCTCCTAGGGACCTGTGTGCCCTTGGGTTGCTTTGTGTTGGTTGGTTTGGTTTGGTGTTTTTGGTTTGGTTTGGTTTTTTTGGTTTGCTGTCTGGTTTTGGTTTGGTTTTTGGTTTGGTTTGGTTTTGGTTTTTTGTGGTGTTCTAGTGATAAAAAAAGGTTTAAAGAAAAAAAAACACACCCAGGCAGAAATGAAGCACATGTAATATAGATTATATATGTTTACAATGTTGTGTATAAATGGGATAGACTCAAACATTACATACTAATAAGTTTCCCTTTCTTTTTTTTGGGTTGTATTTTTTTTAAAGAAGAAAAAAAAAATGAGCAGAGAACATTAAACCCATATTTTTCTTGGTTCAGCAAAGTTTTGGCATTAAAGTCATTAGTTTAAAAAAAGTATATATATACATATATATAATATAAATGGTTTAATGTTCTGTGGTGTATATTTCCTCATTCAGATATGAAGTTAACAGCTTTTAGTAATGGCTGGGGCACTGGCCCCAAAATAACA
>NW_008793926.1:6744-7490 GCF_000699145.1 Aptenodytes forsteri
CCTGACACCGATGCTCCCCGACAAGCAGTACGCAGAACAAACCGCCAAGAGAAACGCCCCCCCCCGCCTCCCCCCGGCCGTCGCCGCTCGGTTTTTCGACTCAATTCGCCCCCCGAGCCCTCTTCCCCGTCGAGCCCACGCCAGCTCCGGCTGAGGGTACGGGCAGGCGAATGGCATTACATATTGTGGGTCGGTATGAGAGTGCTGTGCCCGACCGTGTGCGTAGGTACAAAGCGCTTCATCGGAGATTACCTTGTCCGCTGAGGTTGGGGTTGGTGTAGTCCCAGGTATCCTGGTCGTTCTTGAAGACGTTGAGGCGCGTGGGCTGCGAGAAACACCCGGAGAAGCGTCAGGCGTCGGCGGCGTCACCCCCACGAGGGGCGCGGGGCTGCCAGCAGGGACCCTTACCTTGGCGTATTCGATCTTCAGCGTGCAGCACCCGGAGTAAATGTCGGCCCCGTTGAGGGACGCCTTGGCTCGCTGGGCACTCTGCACCGAGTCAAACGTTGGCGGCGTTAAGGACGTTTACGGAAACAAAAGGGTCTCTAGGGTGGGTTTCACTGGCCGGGAGGACGGATCCGACCACGCCGTGGGTCAGGCGTCGCTCCCCGAGCACGCAGATAATTTGGGACACCCTCAGCTCCCTCCCCGTAGCTGGCCAGGACGCGCCGGAGCGCGGCCGAGGTGACCGGTATGAGGCAGAGCCAAACCAACCCGCAGGAGAATAAACACGAGAGAGGCAGCCC
>NW_008793926.1:8270-8840 GCF_000699145.1 Aptenodytes forsteri
GGCGCGTCACCCACCGTCGTGATGGAGTAGATGGGGTTGAGGATGGTGAAGAGCAGGACGTTGTTGACGCCCCTGGAATCATCCGTGTCCCCAGGGCGGGATATCTTCTGGCTGGTGGAGTAGTTGACGAAGGCGGGGTGACCAGCGATGTAGATCTGGTTGTCGGCTGCGTAATTAACAGCGTTGCAGGCGCCGAGGATGTCCTCGAACTCCACCAAGGCTTGTCTCTTCTTGGGCATCACCACCACGTAGCTGGGACAGCGAAGGCGCGGTCAAGACCGACCCCGCGGTGCCACCGGGATGCCACTGCCGTGTGCGTCCCCCAGCGCGTCTCCTCACCTGATGGGGCCAAACTCCTGCAGGGCCTCCACGAGATCGGCCTCCACGACGCCGTCGATCAGCCCCCGGATGTGCACCACCGGGGAGGCGGGCGTCTTGTGGGGGTCGTCGTAGTTCTCCTGGCGGGAGAGAAGGGGTCGGTTCACTACGGCGCCCGCCCAGAGCCACCGAGGCCTCTTAACTCTCCCAAAATTATGCACGTCTGGGGCGCTACCAAGAAAAACCGCCCCG
>NW_008793927.1:0-528 GCF_000699145.1 Aptenodytes forsteri
TTCTCTTAGCCAGGAAGATCTACTATATGAGAGCATCCCCAATGAAAAATGTGAACCCAAGCTCCTGACATTACTGACAAAGTCATTTCTCAGTTATTTGCAGGGGTTGATGAACTGAATTGTTTACAGTAACTTACATAGTTTATGAGTTGGGCACCTGTAGCAGTGTGCCATTAAAATCGGGCATTCATTTTATATTCTCCTCTTTTGTTTTTCCTTTCTTCAGGGGTGGATAAACATATTATTGTTGTTCTCAAGGCATAAGTCTGACTCTGCACTCCTTCATATCAGTTGACCTAGCTGTAGATATGAATCTGGTCATACAGGCTTGGCAGCAGAAAAAAGATATATATGAGTGCTGCTCATAACACTTTTCATTGTGCTACTGGGTTGATGGCTGACCTGAAATATCCTACTGCAACTGACCTTCTACTCAGGAATAAACCTTTACTGATTCTCCATCTGAATTACTGAAGCATGCTCAAAATATTACAAAAAAATTGTTATGCTTTTCTCACAAAAGGATGT
>NW_008793928.1:0-1555 GCF_000699145.1 Aptenodytes forsteri
GGACAATGGGCACCATGGGGACAACGGGCGTCATGGGGGCAATAGGCACTGCGGGGACAATGGGCATCACGGGGGCAACGGGCATCATGGGGGCAATGGGCACTGTGGGGACAATGGGCATCATGGGGACAACAGGCATCACGGGGACAATGGGCACCGCAGGGACAACGGGCATCATGGGGGCAATGGGCACTGTGGGGACAATGGGCATCACGGAGACACCAGGCACCGTGGGGACAACAGGCATCGTGGGGGCAATGGGCACCATAGGGCCAATGGGCACTGCGGGGACAATGGGCATCGCGGGGACAATGGGCACCGTGGGGACAACAGGCATCATGGGCACAATGGACACTGTGGGGACACAGGGCATCACGGGGACACTGGGCACCATGGGGAAAACGGGCATCACGAGGACAATGGGCACCGCGGGGACAACGGGCATCATGGGGACAATGGGCACTGCGGGGACAATGGGCACCATGGGGACACCGGGCACTGTGGGGACAACAGGCATCATGGGGACACTGGGCACCGTGGGGACAACAGGCATCATGGGAACAACGGGCACTGCGGGGACAATGGGCACCGTGGGGAAACAGGCATCGGGAACAACGGGCACTGCGGGGACAATGGGCACCGTGGGGACAATGGGCACCATGGGGACAACGGGCACCGTTGGGGGACAACGGGCATCCAGGGGCGATGGGCACCCAGGGGACAATGGGCACCTGGGGACAACAGGGACCACAGGGACAATGGGAACAGCGGGGACACTGGGCATCCAGGGGGACACCAGGCACCCAGGAGGACAGCGGCACCCAGGGACAGCAGCAACAGGGGACACCAGGCACCCAGGGACACGGGTCACCACAGGTGACAGCAGGCACCCATGGGGACACCAGGCAGCCCCGGGGACACAGAGTCCCCTGGGTGACAGCAGGCACCTACAGGGACACCAAGCACCCACGGGTGACAGCAGGCACCCATGGGGACACCAGGCAGCCCCGGGGACACAGAGTCCCCTGGGTGACAGCAGGCACCTACAGGGACACCAAGCACCCACGGGTGACAGCAGGCACCCATGGGGACACCAGGCAGCCCCGGGGACACAGAGTCCCCTGGGTGACAGCAGGCACCTACAGGGACACCAGGCACCCACGGGTGACAGCAGGCACCCATGGGGACACCGGGCACCCCGAGGGACATGGGGACAGCAAGGAGCAATGCAGGGCCAGGCGGGGGTTGCCACGTGCCACCAGGGCGTGGGTGACAGCAGGACACGTGGAAGGCACCCGGGTGCCACCAGGGGTCACCCGCCGTCACCGGCATCACCGGCTGCCATCAGGGAGACACTGGGGACACCCCAGCACAGGGGTCACCTCGGGACATGGGGTCACATGGGGACAGGGACACATGGACAGGACACGGGGTCACCTGGGGACACAGGGTCACCTGGGGAGATGGAGACCTGGGGGCAGGGACGCATGGAGGGGACACGGGGTCACCTGGGGACAGGGACACATAGACGGGACGTGGGGTCGCTCGGGGACAG
>NW_008793928.1:8937-10520 GCF_000699145.1 Aptenodytes forsteri
TCCCTGTCCCTGTCCCCATCAGGTCCCGTCACTGTCCCCAGCTTTGAGCCATCCCCGTCCCTGTCCCTGTCCCTGTCCCCATCAGGTCCCGTCACTGTCCCCAGCTTTGAGCCGTCCCCATCCCCATCCCCATCCCTGTCCCCATCAGGTCCTGTCGCTGTCCCCAGCCTTGAACCACCCCTGTCCCCACCCCTGTCCCCAGCCTGTCCCCATCAGGTCCTGTCACTGTCCCCAGTGTTGAACCGTGTCTGTCCCCATCCGTATCCTGTCCCTGTCCCCATCAGGTCCTGTCCCTGTCCCCAACCTCGAACCATCTCTGTCCCCGTCCTCATCCTGTCCCTGTGCTCATCAGATCCTGTCACCAACCTTGAGACAACCCTGTCCCCATCCCTGTCCCGTCCCTGTCCCATCACGTCCCTGACCTGTCCCTGTCTCTCCACTCATCCTGCCCCCGTCCCCGTCCTCTCCCTGTCCCCACCAGATCCCCCCCATGTCCCCCTCCCCAGGACATTCCTGTCCCATCCCCATACTCACCCTGTCCCTGTCCCCATCCCTGTCCCATCCCCATCCTCTCCCTGTCCCGTTAAGGTCCCTGTCCCATCCCTGTCCTGTCCCTGTCCCATCTCCATCCCCGTCCTGTCCCTGTCCCCATCCCTGTCCCCATCCCATCCCCATCTTCTCCATGCCCCGTCCCCACCAGGTCCCTGTCCCACCCCCACCCACGCCCCATCCCTGTCCCATCCCCACCAGGTCCCTGTCCCGTCCCAACCCATGTCCCATCCCTGTCCCTGTCCCCATCAGGTCCCGTCACTGTCCCCAGCTTTGAGCCATCCCCTCCCTGTCCCTCCCTGTCCCATCCCTGTCCCCTGTCCTGTCCCTGATCCCACCAGGTCCCTGTCCCTGTCCCCACCAGGTCGGTCTCTCGTCCCCACCCACGTCCCGTCCCTGTCCCGGAGGGGACATGGGGTCACTCGGGGACAGGGACAAACAGGAGAGGGGTCACTTGGGGACAGGGACACACGGAGGGGACATGGGGTCACTTGAGGACAGGGACACACGGGCGGGACAGGGGGTCACCTGGGGACAGGGACACACGGACAGGAACCGGGGTCGCTGGGGCACAAGGGACACCCTGAAGGGACATGGGGTCACCTGGGGACAGTGCCCGACTGCTCCCGATGGGGGAGGGGGGCACCCACGGGTGCTGGGGGTGTCCTTAGAGGACCCAAGGGTGCCCAGAGTGTCCCCGCGGGTGCCAGCGGCGTCCCCAAACCCCACCCAGGCGCTCCCCCACCCATACGCCGGTGGCACCCAGGCTCTCCCCATTTAGGGGAGGCTGCGGGGGTCCCCCCTGCTGCTGGTGGGCACCCATGGGTGCTGGGGGTGTCCTTAGAGGACCCGAGGGTGCCCAGAGTGTCCCCGCGGGTGCCAGCGGCGTCCCCAAACCCCACCCAGGCGCTCCCCCTGCCCCCGTGCTGATGCCACCCGTCACCTCCCGATTTGGGGGGTGTGGTGTGGTGTGCGGGGGTGCCACGTGGCACCCATGGGTGCTACCCCACCTGTGGTTGATGATGCGGGGGACC
>NW_008793928.1:14490-15463 GCF_000699145.1 Aptenodytes forsteri
GGGGTGCTGGGGACAGGGGCTGAGGCGCACCAGGGAATGTGGACATGGGGGCACTGGGGACGGGGCATGGGGACACTGGGGACAGGGACATCCAGGGACTGGGGCACTGGGGACCGGGGCGTAGGGGCGGCAGGGACAGGGGCACTAGGGACACTGGGGATGGGGACATTGGGGGACAGGGTACTGGGGGGTGAGGGCCCTGGGGTTGGGGACACCCAGGGACGGGGTGCTGGGGGATGGGGGACACAGGGGACAGGGGCACTGGGGGCACTGGAGATGGGGACACTGGAGGACAGCGGCACTGGGGGTGGAGACACCCAGGGATGGGGGCATGGGGGCACTGAGGGATGGGGACATGGTGGCACTGGGGATAGGGGTGCTGGGGACACCAGGGATGGGGACACCGGGGGAGAGAGGCACTAGGGAAGGGGGCACTGGGACATGAGGGATGGGGACACCAAGGGATGGGGACACCAAGGGATGGAGGCATCAGGGAGACAGGGGCACTGGGGACACCGGGGGCACTGGGCAGGTGGGAGCACTGGGACAGAGGGATGGGGTGGCACCAGGGACATGGGCACTGGGGAAACCAGGGGATGGGGGCACCAGCACACCAGGGGACAGGGACACGGGGACACTGGGATACCTGGAGACAGGGACAGCGGATGCCAAATGCCCAGGAGAGATGGTGGGGACAGGGACAGGGACACGGGGACACTACTACGCCCCGTGGAAGAAGCCGGGGGCTGGGGACCCCCCGGACGCCACCACCGACATGGCAAAGGGACCGAGGACCCCATTCAGGGGGACTCCGTGGGCTCGGGGACCCCGGGTGACAACTTGGGGACACCGGGGGGTGGGGTGTCTCACCGTGCGCGGGCGCCGTGCCCGTCCCCACGGGGCCGCGCTCCCGGCTGAGGGCGGCGCAGGGGGCTGCAAGGAGAGAGGGGAGGGGACAGGGGCGTCACCCAGC
>NW_008793928.1:20610-21600 GCF_000699145.1 Aptenodytes forsteri
CAGCTGTCCCCAACCCCGTCAGCCACCCCGAGACCTCCGCCAGCCATCCCCAGACCCCGTCACCCCTCCCCAGACCCCATCAGCTGCCCCCAGACACCACCAGCCACCCCGAGACCCCATCCATCATCCCCAGACCCCGTCATCCATCCCCAGACCTCGTCCATCATCCCCAGACCCCGTCAGCCAACCCGAAAGCCCCATCAGCTGCCTTGAGACCCCGTCAGCCACCCTGAGAGTCTGTCACCCGTCCCCAAACACCATCCGTCATTCCCGGACCCCGTCAGTCACCTTGAGATTCTGTCACCCATCGCCTGACCCTGTCACCCGTCCCCATCAGCCACCCTGAGAGACTGTCACCCGACCCCATACCCCGTCCGTCATTCACAGACCCCGTCAGCCGTCCCCAGCCACTGTCAGCCGTCCCTGAGAGTCTGTCAACTGTCCCCAGGCCCCGTCCATCGTTCCCAAAACCCGTCGCCCATCCTCAAACCCTGTCACCTGTCCCCAGACCCTGTCAGTCACCCTGAGAGTCTGTCACCCATTCCCAGACCCCATCCATCATCCCCAGACCCCGTCAGCCATGCCCAGACCCCGTCAGCCGCCCTGAGAGTCTGTCACCCGTTCCCCAGACCCTATCCATCATACCCAGGCCCCGTCAGCCGACCTAAGACCCCCTGTCACCCGTCCCCAGACCCCATCAGCCGCGCCAGGAGGACCCGGGTGTCCGGGCTTGGCGCAGCCCGCCGCCTCGGCCGGGAGGACCCAGGTGTTCGGGCAGGGTGTCCTGGGGGAACTCACCAGTTTTTTCCGTTTCCGTGGTTTTCCGGGTTTATTTTCCTTCTGCTTCCGGGGACCCCGTTTCTTCTTCTTCACCCCCAGGGCCCCCTCGAGGCCCCGCAGCAACTCGTCGTCACCGCCTGTGGGGACACGGCAGCCTGAGCCGTGGGGACAGGGACAAGGGGCTGGGGGGGGGGACGCTCGTGGGCCATT
>NW_008793928.1:22357-22987 GCF_000699145.1 Aptenodytes forsteri
AATGACGGACGGGGTATGGGGACAGGGACAAGTGGCTGTGCGAGGTAACCTCCGTGGCCACTGGGACTGTGACTCGCAGGAAGGTGGGTGACGGGGACAGTCGGCTGCACCAAGGTCCCCTCTGTGGCCACCAGGACGGTGACACGCAGGAAGACGGGCGACAGGGACATGTGGCCACAACGAGGCCCCCTCCGTGGCCACCAACCCACTGACACACGCAGAGGCAGGTGACAGGGACAGGTGACCATGCTAAGGTCCCCTCTGCGGCCACCGTGGCTGGGGCACGCAGTGAGACGGGTGACAGGGACAAGCAGCCACACCGAAGCCCCCTCCGCAGCCACCACGGAGGCGGGTGACAGGGACAGGCAGCCACGCTGCCGTCCCCTTCGCAGCCACCGAAACAGTGACACACAGTGAGGCGGGTGACGGGGAGAGGCGACCACACTGAGGTCCCCTCCACGACCACCAGCACGCTGACGCACGCAGGAAGACGGGTGACATGGAGGCACACGGAGGACGGGGAGGTGATTCGAGACAGCCGGCGTGGCTTCACCAAGGGCAAGTCCTGCCTGACCAACCTAGTGGCCTTCTCCGATGGAGCGACTACATCAGCGGACACGACAAGGGCTA
>NW_008793928.1:24257-27957 GCF_000699145.1 Aptenodytes forsteri
ACCCCAACCACCGGTGACCCCGCGGAGGGCCCCCCCCCCCCACGGCCACCAACTCACTGACACACACAGAGGCAGGTGACGGGGACAGGCGGCCACATTGAGGTCCCCCCTGAGGCCACCAGAACGGTGACAAGCAGCAAGACGGGTGGCAGGGACAAGCAGCCACACTGAGGTCCCCCCCATGGCCACCAACCCACTGACACACACAGAGGCAGGTGACGGGGACAGGGGACCACGCTGAGGTCCCCTATGCAGCCACCAGGATGGTGACACGCAACAAGACGGGTGACAGGGACAGGCGGCCACACTGAGGTCTCCTCCGCAACCACCAGCACGGTGACACACATGAAGACGGGTGTTGGTCACAGGTGGCCACACTGAGGCCCCCTCTGTGGCCACCAGACCACTGATGCACACAGAGACGGGTGACAGGGACAGGCAGCCACACTGAGGTCCCCCCGCCAGCCACAGGGACGGTGACACACAGGAAGATGGGTGACAGGGACATGTGGCCACAATGAGGTCCCCTCTGTGGCCACCAGCAGCACGGTGACACACAGTGAGGCGGGTGATAGGGACAGTCAGCTGCACCGAGGTCCCCTCTCTGGCTACCAGGACGGTGACATGCAGCGAGAGGGGTGACAGGGACAGGCAGCCACGTTGAGTTCCCCTCCACGACCACCGGTGTGCTGACAGACACATGAAGACGGGTGACGGCCACAGGTGGCCACACTGAGGTCCCCTCCGTGGCCACTAGCCCACCGACACACACGGAGGAGGGTGACAGTCACAGGTGGCCACACTGAGGTCCCCGGGATGGTGACACACGGGGAGGCGGGTGTCAGGGACAGGCAACCACACTGAGGTCCCCTCCGTGGCCACTGGCTCACTGACATGTGGTGAGGTGGGTGACAGGGACAGGCGGCCACCCTGAGGTCCCCTCTGTGGCCACCAGCAGCACGGTGACACACAGTGAGGTGGGTGATGGGGACAGTCAGATGTGCCGAGGTCCCCTCTGTGGCCACCAACCCACTGACATACACGGAGGCGGGTGATGGAGACAGGTGGCCACGCTGACGTCCCCTCTGCGGCCACCAGGACTGTGACACACAGAGGCAGGTGACAGGGACCGGCAGCCATGTCGAGGTCCCCTCCGGTCACACACACAGGAAGACAAGCGACGGCCACAGGCAGCCACACTGAGGTCCCTACCGTGGCCACCGGCCCACTGACACACACAGAGGCAGGTGACGGGGACAGGTGATCAAGGTCCCCTCTGAGGCCATGAGGACGGTGACACGCAGCAAGACGGGTGACAGGGACAGACAGCCACACTGAGGTCCCCCCCACAGCCACCAGGACTGTGACACACGCGGAGGCAGGTGACGGGGACAGGCAGCCACACAGAGGTCCTCTCTGCAGCCGTTGGGACGGTGGCACACACGGAGACAGGTGACAGGGACAGGCAACCATGCCAAGGTCCCCTCTACGACCACCAGCACACTGATGCACAGGAGGATGAGTGACAGCCACAGGCAGCCACACTGAGGTCCCCCCCGCAGCCACAGGGACAGTGACACACAGGAAGACGGGTGACAGGGACATGTGGCCACAATGAGGTCCCCTCTGTGGCCACCAGCAGCACGGTGACACACAGTGAGGCGGGTGATGGGGACAGTCAGCTGCGCCAAGGTCCCCTCTCTGGCTACCAGGACGGTGACACGCAGCAAGACAGGTGACAGCATCCCCTCCACGACCACCTGTGCGCTGACACACACACATGAAGACGGGTGACAGCCACGCTGAGGTCCCCGGGACAGTGACACATGGGGAGGCGGGTGACGGGGACAGGCGGCTGCGCTGAGGTCCCTTCCACAGCCACCGGCTCACTGACACGTGGTGAAGCAGGTGACAGGGACAGGTGGCCTCACTGAGGTCCCCTCTGCAGCCACTGGCACGGTGACACGCAGCAAGATGGGTGACAGGAACAGGCGACTACACTGAGGTCCCCTCCGTGACCACCAGCCCACTGACACACACAGAGGTGGGTGATGGCCACAGGTGGCCACGCCGAGGTCCCCTCTGCGGCCAGCAGGACAGTGACACACAGCAAGACGGGTGACAAGGACAGGCGGCCACGCTCAGGTCCCTTCCACAGCCACTAGGATGGTGACACGCAGCAAGAGGGGTGACGGCCACAGGCGGCCACACTGAGGTCCCCTCCGTGGCCACCAGCCCGGTGACACACATGGAGGTGGGCGACGGCCACGCTGAGGTCCCCAGGATGGTGACACACAGGGAAGCAGGTGATGGGGACAGTCAGCTGTGCTGAGGTCCCCTCCATGGCCCCTGGCTTGCTGACATACGGTGAGGCGGGTGACAGGGACAGGTGGCCACGCTGAAGTCCCTTCTGTGGCCACCAGCACGGTGTCACACACGGAGGCGGGTGTCGGGGACAGGCCACCAGGCTGAGGTCCCTTCTGTGGCCACCAGACCACTGACACACAGGGAGGCGGGTGACGGGGACAGGTGGCCGCGCTGACGTCCCCTCTGTGGCCAGTGGGTGACAGGGACATGCCAGCACCCGCCGCCTTCCCCCGGCAGAAACAAGCCCAAAATCGGGGCAGAAAAAGGGGCCGGGACTCCCGGCGCCACTCAGTACCGCAATTACCTTTTTACCCTGTTTTTTGACCCAAAACCAACTGACCTTTGGTTGGGCCTTTGGAGCAGAAACGAAAAAACTTTTTGGATTCAAGGATAATAAAACCAAACCAACATTTGGGCAAAATTCAAGGATGGATTTTTTGGGCAAAATTCAAGGATAATAAAACCAGCAGCCACAGCCCGAGGCCCCTCCGCCGACGGTACCGGCAACACCCGCTCACGCCATGAGAAAAAGGGTAAAAAAAAAAACCAACAAACCACCAGAAATGGGATTTTAGGGCGTTTTCCCCCGGTCGCAGGAGGCCTGGAAAAGGAGCACTTTGCCTTTCATGCTGCCAAAACCTGCCAAAACCCCGGGGTTTCACCCCAAAACCCTCCTGGAAATGCCCCACAGGGTAGTGGGGGGGAGGTACCCCAAAAAACGAGGCTCCCAACCGGCGGTGGAGGGACACCGGGGGCCCCGTGACGGTGACCAGCCGCCGGCAGTGGTGGATTCCCCCCTCTTTGACCCTAAAAGCGATCAACTGCTCGGCACAATCACTCCGCTCCGGCTGACGGTCCCCAACCGCCGGCGGAGGATTTCCTAACCGCTCACCCCAGGGGACACCAGTGTCACCGTGACAGTGACCAACCGCCGGTAGAGGATTTCCCAACCGCTCACCTGGGGGGACGCCGGTGTCACCGTGACGGTGACCAACTGCTGGTAGAGCATTCCCCAACCGCTCAGCCCGGGGGACGCCAGCGTCCCCGTGATGGGGACCAACTGCCAGCAGAGGATTTCCCAACCAGGGTGGCCACTGCCAGCAGAGGATTTCCCAGCCTCTAGGCCGAGGGCCACCGGTGTCCCCGGGCCACCGAGAATCCCCGAGGACCATCCCCGGGGCGGTGAGCGGTGACTCGGTGTTTTTGGCAGCCGACTGGGGTGAAGCCTGGGAGAGGTGTCACATCTGCCCGGCGGCTCTTGCAACGAGCTGGCACGTCCTCAGCCCGGCGTGTGTGTGTGTGTGTGTGTGTGTGTGTCCCCCTGCCGACGTCA
>NW_008793928.1:30625-32950 GCF_000699145.1 Aptenodytes forsteri
GAATTTACCCATTTCTGAGCAATTTGGAGAGTTCTAAACTCCAAATTTACCCATTTCTGAGCAATTTGGGGGCAAAGAGAGGGTTCCAAACTCCAAATTGACCCATTTCTGAGCAATTTGGAGAGTTCTAAACTCCGAATTTACCCATTTCTGAGCTTTTCCAGGAAACAGGGAATTCTAAAATCGGAATTTACCCATTTCTGAGCATTTTGGAGAGTTCTAAACTCCAAATTGACCCATTTCTGAGCATTTTGGAGAGTTCTAAACTCCAAATTTACCCATTTCTGAGCATTTTGGGGGAAGGGGGGGGTGTCTAAAACCCAAATTTACCCATTCCTGAGCATTTTCAAGGCGAATGGATTCACTTTAAAAATCAAAGCTGCTTTTTTTTTGATCAAACTGGCCACTTTGGGCTACGAGGCGCCTCTTCTCCCCCCCTCTGTTTGAGGCCGAAGGAGCAAAAAGGGAAAAAAATCCTCTTCAGAAGGGGAAAAAAAAAACTATCACGTCGCACAGAAATAGTCAATTTTAGGTCCCCACCTCAGGGAAAACTGCCGGAAAAGGTGTCTGAAACCCCAAATCGTCCCCGCGCCGGCGAATCCGGGTGCTGGGAACCTGCCGGGGTTCCCCGCTGAGGAAAACGGGCATTTTTCGCGCTAAATCCTCTTTTTCCCCCCCGTTTCTGAGGGGTTTTAACGCCCGCACGCGCCCCTGAGGGAGGAAATCTCCGCCACAGCGGCGGCGCCCACCCCAAGGGGGCGAGTTCGGAGGGTGCAAACCTGCCCCAAAACCACCGGCGGCGCCAAAATTTTGGGCGAAGGCGCGGCCGAGCCGCCGACACCGAGAAGCGGCGTTTGTGAGAAATACGAAACTACAATAAAACACGATGAAATACAATAAAACACGATGAAATACAATAAAAGTGTCTCTTCGGGCCCGGGATAAGGCAGCGCTGGGATGTCGATGGTTCCTGGGTGTCCCTTCGGGCCCGGGATAAGGCAGCGCTGGGATGTCGATGGTTCCTGGGGACTTTGGGTCCTTCCTGGAGGGGGGTTTTTGCACGGTGACATCCGTGACCCCCGAGACCATCGGCAGCCAAACCAGCCACGGGGAGCAACAACCGCTGGGGGTCTGCACCCATCGCCCCACACCGCGGGGGGCAACAGCCGTCCCGGATCCTGTCAGGCACCCAACGGTCCCCAGCACCCTACACCACGGGGTGCAACAACGGTCCTGGATCCTGTCAGGAGCACAACAGCACCCATCGCCCCACACCATGGGGTACAACAGCCGTCCTGGACCCTGTCAGGCGCCCAACAGCCCCCCACTGCCCCACAGCCGCCTGAGAACCTGTCAGGCACCAAACAGCACCCATCGCCCCACACCACAGGGTGCAACAACCATCCCGGATCCGGTCAGGCACACAACAGCACCCATCACCCTACACCACGGGGTGCAACAACCAACCTGGGTCCTCCCAGCTGCACGGCACCCATTGCCCCACACCACAGGGTGCAACAACCAACCTGGGTCCTGTCAGGCACACAACAGCACCCATCACCCCACACCACGGGGTGCAACAACTGTCTTGGGTCCCGTCAGGCACCCAACAGCTCCCATCACCCCAGACTGTGGAGTGCAACAGCCGCCCTGGGTCCTGCCAGGCGCACAACAGCACCCATCACCTTACACCACGGGGTGCAACAACCAACCTGGATCCTGTCAGGCACACAACAGCACCCATCACCTTACACCACGGGGTGCAACAACCAACCTGGGTCCTGTCAGGCACACAACAGCACCCATCACCTTACACCACGGGGTGCAACAACTGTCTTGGGTCCCGTCAGGCACCCAACAGCTCCCATCACCCCAGACTGTGGAGTGCAACACCCGCCCTGGGTCCTGCCAGGCGCACAACAGCACCCATCACCCCACAGCCGCCTGGGTTCCTGTCAGGCACCCAACAGCCCCCATCACCATACACCACGGGGTGCAACAACTGTCTTGGGTCCCGTCAGGCACCCAACAGCTCCCATCACCCCAGACTGTGGAGTGCAACAGCCGCCCTGGGTCCTGCCAGGCGCACAACAGCACCCATCACCCCACACCACGGGGTGCAACAACCAACCTGGACCCCGTGAGGTGTCCACCAGCCCACTTTGCCCTACAACTGCCTGGGTTCAGGTCAGGCACCCAACAGCACCCATCACCCCACACCACAGGGTGCAACAACCGTCCCGGATCCAGTCAGGCGCGCAACAGCACCCATCACCCCACAACTGCCTGGGTTCCCGTCAGGCACCCAACAGCACCCATCGCCCC
>NW_008793929.1:0-3420 GCF_000699145.1 Aptenodytes forsteri
GCCGGCACTGCCGCAGCGCTGGGGAGACCTCCCTGTGATGTGGGGTATCCCCCTGTGACAGCAGCCCGCATCATTTGAAGGTGCATTATGACACCAGCAGGGAGGCGGCACAAGTGGGGAGAGAGGAGATAGATTTCCCCTCTTGTCCTGGGAAACAGTCATCCCCTCTCTCCCCAGTCCTTTTCCAAAAACCCCGCCTGCCCCCTGCCCCAACATGTCTCTCCTACTGGGAGCCCGCCCGCGCAGGTGGGCTTTGGGGGTTGGCTGTGGTTCGGCAGAACTGCCCCAGTGCTCCCAGTTTAGCTCGCTTGCTCTCTCCCAGTGCTCCGAGTCCATCCCAATGCTCCCCTTGCCCCTCCCAGGTTACTCCCAGTGCGGCCCCAAGACACCCCCCATTTCTCTCAGTGCCACAACAGTGCTCCCAGTTCAGCTCACCGGCTCCCCACAGTGCTCCCAGTGCCATCCCAGTGCTCCCAGTGCCGCTCCCTGGCTCACCCAGTGCTCCCAGTGCCATCCTAGTCCTCCCAGTTCAGCTCGCTGACATCCCCCAGCGCTCCCAGTACCATCCCAGTGCTCCCAGTGCAGCTCAGAGACCCCCCCCAGTGCTCCCAGTGCAGCTCACCAGTGCTCCCTGGATCAACCCAGTGCTCCCTGTGCCACGCCCTGGCTCCTCCCAGAGCTCCCAGTTGCCATCCCAATGCTCACAGTTGAGGGGATAGGCAGCTCGACGACAAGCATTGCGGAGTTTGACCGCGACGACCGAGCCTTGTGTCCTTGAGAAGAGAACAACAAGTAAGAAGAACGCAAAGGAGGAAGTGAGAAAGTACCGAAGGAAAATGAAGGAATATTTAAAGGTCAGAGAACGGCTGCGTTTTTAGAAGAATAGCTTATGTGCTTGTGCGTAGATACGCGTGATCAAAAGGCTGTCCCCTATCAGTAAGCTGCTGATAGCGCGTGAACACTTGAGTTTTGTATAAAGGGAAAGCTCAAACCGTAATAAAGGGTCTTTGGTTGCTGCCTGCCAGAGTCCGTGCCGTTAATCCCCACACACAGTGTGGCTCCGAGACTCACCCCAGTGCTCCCAGGGCCACTCCCTGGCTACCCCCAATGCTCCCAGTGCAATCCCAGAGCTCCTAGGGCGGCTACCTGGCTCCCCCCAGTCCTGCCAGTGCTGCCCCAGTGCTCCCAGTGTGGTCCCAGACTCCCCCCAGTTCTCCCGGTGTGGCTCCAAGACTCCCTCTAGTTCTCACAGTGCCGTGCTAGTGCTCCCAGTGCTGCTCCCTGGCTACCCCAAGTGCTCCCAGTGCCACTGTGCTCCCAGTGAGGCTCCCAGACTCCCCCCAGTGCGCCCAGTGCTGCTCCTTGGCTCCCACCATTGCTCCCACTGCAGCTCCTCGGCTGCCCCAGTGCTCCCAGTGTCATTGCCTGGCTCCTCCCAGTATTCCCAGTGCCATCCCAGTGCTCCCAGTTCGGCTCGCTGGCTCCCCTCCCAGTGCTCCCAGTACCACACTAGTGCTCCCAGTGCTGCTCCCTGGCTCCCCCCAGTGATCCCAGTGCTGCACCAGTGCTCCCAGCTCGGCTCGCTGGCTCCCCGCGGTGCTCCCAGTGCCATGCCCGTGCTCCCAGTGCCACTCCCTGGCTCCACCTAGTCCTCCCAGTGCCATCCTAGTGTTTGCAATGCCATCCCAGTCCTCCCAGTGCTGCTCCCTGGCTCACCCAGTGCTCCCAGCGCCATGACCTAGCTCCCCACAGTGCTCCTAGTCCCGCCCCAGTGCTACCAGTTTGGCTCCTTCACTCTCCCCAGTAGTCCCAGTACCGCTCCCTGACTCCCCTCAGTGCTCCCAGTGGCATCCCAGTGCTGTAAGTACTGTCCCAGTGCTCCCAGTTCCCTCCCAGAGCTCCCAGTTTGGCTTCCTCACTCTCCCCTGACTTCCCAGTCCCGCCCCAGTGCTCCCAGCGCGGCTCCCTGTCTCCTCCCAGTGCTCCCAGTGCCATCACAGTGCTCCCAGTCCCGCTTCCTGGCTCCCCCCTGTGCTCCCAGTGCCGCCCCAGTGCTCCCAGTGCCACACCCTGGCTCCTATCAGTGCTCCCAGTGCCGTTCTGAGACTTCCCCCAAGTGCTGCCAGAACATTCCCAGTGCTCCCAGTGCCTCCCTAGTGCTCCTAGTGCCATGCCCTGGCTCCCCGGAGTGTTCCCAGTGCCGCACCAGTGCTCACAGTTCAGCTCGCTGGTTCCCCCTTGAGGTCCCAGTGCCATCCCAGTGCTCCTAGTGCCGCGCCTTGTCTCCCCTCAGTGCTCCCAGTGACATCCCACTGCTCCCAGTTTGGCTCGTTGGCTCTGCCCAGTGATCCAGTGCCATCCCAGTGCTCCCAGTGCCATCCCAGTGCTCCCGATGTGGTTCCGAGACTCCACCCAGTGCTCCCAGTGCCACCCCAGTGCTCGCAGCGCCGCTCCCACACTCCCCACAGTGTTCTCAGTGCCGCTCCCTAGCTCCCCTCAGCGCTCCCAGTGTGGCACCCAGACTCTCCCCAGAGCTCCCAGTGCCATTCCAGTGCTCCGAGTTCCGCTCCCTGACTCCCCCCAGTGCCGGCCAGTGTTCCCAGTGCTACACCAGTGCTTCCAGTGCTGCTCCCTGATTCCCCACAGTGCCATCCCAGTGCTCCCAGTTCCGCTGCCTGGCTCCCATCAGTGTTCCTAGTGCCGCCCCAGTGCTCCCAGTGCTGCCACAGTGCTCACGCTGCCGCTCCCTGTCTCCCCTCAGTGCCATCCCAGTGCTTCCAGTTCTGCTCACTGACTCCCCGCAGTGCTCCCAGTACCGCCCCAGTGCTCCCAGTGCCATCCCAGTGCTCCCAGTTCGGCTCGCTGGTTCCCCGTGGTGCTCCCAGTGCCGCTCCTTTGCTCCCCCATTGCTCCCAGTGCTGCCCCAGTGGTCCCAGTACAGCTCCCTGGCTACCCCCCAGTGCTCCCAGCGCAGCTCCCAGACTCCCCTCAGTACGCCCAGTGCCGCTCCTTGGCTGCCCCAGTACTCCCAGTGCAGCTCCTCGGCTGCCCCAGTGCTCCCAGTGTCGTTGCCTGGCTCCTCCCAGTGTTCCCAGTGCCATCCCAGTGCTCCCAGTTCGGCTCGCTGGCTCCCCCCTCCAGTGCTCCCAGTTCGGGTCGCTGACACCTCCCAGCGCTCCCAGTGCCATCCCAGTGCTCTCAGTGCTGCTCCCTGGCTCCCCCCAGTGCAGGTCCGAGGCCGCCCCAGTGCTCCCAGTGCCGCTCACTGGCTGCCCCCAGTGCTCCCAGTGCCGCCCCAGTATTCCCAGTTCGGCTCCTTCACTATCCCCAGTGCTCCCAGAGTCCCCCTCAGTGCTCCCAGTGCTCCCAGTGCCGCCCTAGCCGCCTCCTTGGCCCGCTCACCCGTGCTGGCTCCGACCG
>NW_008793929.1:4174-13787 GCF_000699145.1 Aptenodytes forsteri
TAGCCGGCAAAAGACTGGCTCTCCGGATTTTGAAGATGATCTTAAGTTTCACTGAATCTTTAGGTTATGAAATAACCAACTGGAAGAACATTTCGATTGCAATAAGTTAGCCTCCGTGGTAGCGTTATGCGTAGGTCGCTGTGTTAATTATTATTTGAAGGCTGCGTTGCTTGAAGTCCCTGTTCCCGATTCTCTGGACTCTCCAGAGCCCCGAGGTTCTATTGTATATGGGATGAGTTAGTTGCCAACCTGCCAAGGTAGATATCTAGCTGGCCAACTTGGCAACAAAACCTACTTTTAAGGTGTCCTGAAGTCACCTGTCCTCGTTATAACACTAAAAACCACACCCACAGGTCAAGACGACCCCTGCCCAGGTGAAGACCCTTCCCCCGCGCAAGCGTAGTAACAGAAGAGAATGACATAACCGGTATTATAATTATAGGTAAATCACTAACCAATCGTTGTAACTGGGAGTGTACTACCCTGTAATTTTTGTGCATAAATGTAACGGTGATCTAGGCGTGCTGGATTTGTGGAAATTCCACCTTGCACCCGGCGCCGCAATAAAGAACGCCTGCTTTCTAAAACTCCAAATTGAGTCTTGGAGAGCTCTTCATCTGCCGATTTACGGTAACATGATGATCAAAACTTCGCACTATTTATATGCCGTCTCCTGTTGGTTAAATGATTCTCTCGTTTCTTATGCTAATTAGTCCGCATGCTCAGTCTCCTCTTCTTTTGGGTCGGAGGGTTTCTTGAGTCGGTGGGCCGTGAGTCAGTGGTCGTGATCTCCCCTTGTCGGAATTAACTCTCCTTCACCTTTAGTTTCACGCTTCAGCTGTCGCAGCCAAATTCCTGTGGTTTTGCTGATAAAACAAGTTATTTCCGAACAGCCTGATTTGTCGAGGATGTTCCTGATTTATCGAGGATGTTCCTGATTCATCAAGGATGTTCCTGATTTATCAAGGATGTTCCTGATTCATCGAGGATGTTCCTGATATATCTCCCTTGAGATTAGCCGCCGTGCCAGGTATTTACTTCGAACCTCCCCGACCTTGAATAGTTAACAAAGCACTGGGCAAAATAATTGCACATTAATCGATGACAGCCTCCTGCAAACTTACATCACCATCACCGCAGCCATCGCCCTGAATTAGGGAACAAATGGGTAATTGTTAGCATTAAACTATTGTAGCTAGCAACTCCGATAGCATAGATGCTGTTGCAAGCTGTGCTGGTTTTGGTTGGGGTAGAGTTAATTTTCTTCCCAGTAGCTGGTACGGGGCTGCGTTTTGGATTTGTGCTGGAAACAGTGTTGGTAACACAGGGATGTTTTCGTTACCGCTGAGCAGTGCTGACACAGAGTCAAGGCCTTTTCTGCTTCTCACCCCACCCCACCAGCGAGCAGGCTGGGGGGGGCACAAGAAGTTGGGAGGGGACACAGCTGGGACAGCTGACCCCAACTGACCCAAGGGATATCCCACACCATATGGCGTCATGCTCAGCATATAAAGCTGGGGGCAGAAGGAGGAAGGGGGGGCACATTCGGAGTGATGGCGTTTGTCTTCCCAAGTCACCGTTACGCGTGATGGAGCCCTGCTTCCCTGGAGATGGCTGAACACCTGCCTGCCCATGGGAAGGAGTGAATGAATGCCTTGTTTTGCTTTGCTTGCGTGCGCGGCTTTTGCTTTACCTATTAAACTGTCTTTATCTCAACCCACGAGTTTTCTCACTTTTACCCTTCCGATTCTCTCCCCCATCCCATCACGGGGGAGTGAGCGAGCGGCTGGGTGGTGCTTAGTTGCCTGCTAAGGTTAAACGACGACACTGCATTTAAAAAAAAAAAACCCGCATTTTCACTTCTTCCTGCTTCTCAAATGGCTTAAAATTGCCTCGGTGACCAACTGTTGTATTTTTACTTCTGTTTTTGGACTGCCGTTCCAGGTAAGTTTTAGTTTCCTTTGCATTTTAGATAATTATCCAGTACATGTATCTCCTGTTGGCCACGTAACTGTGAAAACACACCCAAGTTGGAAAACTCCGAACTTACCACAGGTGCACAGTATCTTCTTAAACAGCTCCTTATGCTTTAAGATGTCGGAGAGGATACTGCAGGGAATGTCTCCCAAGAGAATGCGACGTCCCACGAAGCTGGAGAGTGCGTAACACCCGGGAAAGGAGGATTTCCGCGCCATCGCTGAGCTGAACTTGAAATTTGCTCTTCGATTCTTCTGTAAAATAAATGAAGTTTGGTGAAAGACAGCCGGCAAGTTCTCTCCTCTATTTCTTTTGGAGCCAGATCCTCGGGAAGCACCAGCAGCTTCCGGTTCACGGGGATCCGTCACCCCACTGGTGTGGAGAACAGATGGGTCGTTGCTTTCTAGCTCAACCATCAAAACCGGCATCTCGGACAAATCCCAAATTTCCTTTGGGAAACCCAGGCATCTCCCCCTGCCTGAAACAAACCATAGGGACCATCTAGGAGCCTGCACCTGAGGTTGGGCAGCCAGCTCCAGTGGATGTGGAGGGCTTCCATGAGGGACTGGGGCATAGAAGAGGATGCTGGGTGGCTTTGTCCTGGCCAAGAGGAGGCGAAGGGACGATCCCACCGCAGCCAACAGCTACTACAGGAAGGGCAGCTAGGGAGACAAGCCCAGAGACTTTTTGATGGTGCCAGGCGGGAAGGGCAGCTAGGGAGACAACAAGCCCAGAGACTTTTTGATGGTGCCAGAAGTCGTAGCAGGGAGCAACAGCCACGAGTTATCCTCTCCTCCATCTCCTGATCAAAGAAGGGCCAACACTGGCCTCAAACCAGGCTTTGTCCAGCCACGGAAACCCTCCAAGCGTGGTGATTCCACCACCTCGCTCGTGTTCTAACACTTGACTGTCTTCGCGTGGACGCGCTCTGGCTCCATCACGTCCTTCCCCTCAACAACAAGCCCCATGCTCACCGAGTGCGCAATGAAGCAGCGTTGCGACGGGATAAAGAAATCAAGATTCCTGGAATGAAACCAAGATGTTTCTCCATTCCTGGAATGAAGCTTCATTTTCTAGCGTGGAAGATTATTTTTTTCCCCACCTCTCATTTTGTGTTGCCAACAAAATTGGAAGGTCCCTCTGAAAAGACCTGGTCTTCCTGTCTAGCTCACTTACAAACCAAGAGCTTCTCCCGAGAAAAGCCCTCAGGGGACACTCACGGACAGCAGAAATGAGATCACAGACTCCGGGAGTGTTAAGCAGGTTTGCAAGAACGGGGCCGGTGCTCTCATCAAACGTGTCGACGCTTCCCAGCCTCTTCATCTCCGAACACATTTTCTCCACGAGAACAGAAAGCACCGTCCCAGCAGCCGGTTTGCTCATCTTGAGGAACATGGGTATCACGGATTTTAGCATGGATTCCTGGAAGGACAAGAAATTTCTCCTCTTTAGGGGCTTTGTGGACTCGCGGCTGTTTCAGAAAGACCTTTCTCCACCCTCTTAACCCAGCCCAGATCAGTAAAAGAGTCGACAAAGTGGGATGTAGAGGCCTCCAGCAGCCCAAGGAGGGGTGGCAGGTCTCCTACCTCCCTTTTGTCGAGGGCTCTGATCCACTGGATGATGCAATTCGTAAAGCAGCTCTCCAACTCCGCGTCACAGCGCTTCTCCATCTTCAGGAAAGCCTGGTAGAAGTCCACGAGGTATTGGTCATTAACCTACAGCAAGGAAACACTTCAGAGGCAGCTGCTTGCTGGGTCCTTACCAGCCTGCTCAAGTTCCGCCACCAAAATGGTGACCGAGGCAAAACCGAGCGTGGCAAAGACCAGGAGCATCATCCCCCCCACCAGCTGCCACGTCTCCACGACTCGCCTTCTTCAGCCACTTCTCAAACATGTTGCGGATCAAGCCCTGCCACTCCTTGGTCCACCCCGCACAGAGAATCTTCACTGAAAGCAGCTGCTGCCACGTCTACGGAGGAAGAGCCAAACCCATCAGCTGGACCTCGAGGAACACCCAGATCTATCCAGGGCTGTGGCTCGTGTTGGTCTCTGGCTCTCGTCACTCACCTCAATGTTCTTCAGGAAGGATTTCTCGTCCGTGGGTGCCCTGTGAAAGTATCTCTCGAGCCACGGCGTGGTCAAACATGAAAACTCTTGAAACCTTTCCACTGAAGTAAACTTCCTTGAGAAATCAAAGAATAGAAGAGTGAGCCAGAAGCTCTGGGCTCTCCGTGGCTACAAACAGGAGGCTAAGCCCCCGTGACAGAAGCCACAGACCTTGTTCTCACCTTGTTCCCTTGTAGCAAATCCTCTTTGCTGACAAACATCCCAAGTATCCGCAGCGTTATCATCATGGAGCTGAGGGACACCGATTTCATCAGCTCCTCCAAGAAATGCTTGAGCAAGAGCTACCCCAAGTTCAGACGCTGCAAGACCTCGTGCTCATTCATGGGCTTCAGCGGTTGCTTTGAAGACCCCGACGGGCACCTGCGGACGCGGGAAAGGACCAAATGCTTCTTGCGGTTGCTTTCCCAGTTGCTACCTGACCACAGGCACCGTCTGCAGCTGGGAGACGTGGGCAGGTTCATAGGACACACCCCTTGTGGGTCTCCATGCTCTCCAGCCACGGTGGGGTTAAAGACATCAAAAATATAATGGGCAAACCACAGCAGCCACCCTCCTTCTGCTCAGCCAGGGCTCGCTCCATCCCTCCATCCATCCCTCCCTCCCTCCCTCCCTCCCCAGACCCTTTATGGAGGTGCCCCAGCACCTCTCCTCTCAAGAAGTCCCCACTCACAAGTCCTTGAACCAGGAGTCCATCCTGGTGGCGATGATTTCCAAAGCCATGTTCAAATCGTCTTCCTGAAAAGAGGACAGAAAGACATTGAGGACAAATGTGAGAAGGCTTCTGCTCCCGCAGCTGAGGAGCTTCCACGTGTGAAGTTTTCTGGCAAGATTAAAGGGATTTCCTTTCTTCTGGTCCCAGGATTCAGCTCTAACCCTGTGTTTCTACAATTAAGTCCTTCAGGCCTGCTGAAAATCTCTGTAGGAACCAAGGACACGTTCTGGCCCACGTTTAAACAGCCCCACCACTCCCTGCAGAGCAGACGAAGGGCTTCCACCAGTCACTTGTCCTTACAGGCACTTGGGATGAGGCTGTACTGATGCGCAAGCTGCGCCTGTACAAGGTGTCCAAGAGGAGCTGGAGTGGAAGCCAAATGTCAGGCAAAGGGTCCTTGGCGAAGTTCCTCAAGGCCACCATCTCCACCACCTTCTTTGCCAGCGGAGCACATCTTCTAATCAAGGTCTTGTGCGTGTCCATCATCTTCAGGACTTTCCTAGGAAAGCAGGTCAAGAACATCAGATGGACTTTGGAGGACCGGGAGGTACGTTGGTAGCATTTGAGATGGCACCATGACACAGTGGTGACCTACAGCCAGGGTGGCTGCGGGCTGGAAGGAGGAGCTGGGCTTTGACAGCGAGTGACTCTACACGGCAAGGCAGGAGTTTTTGGAAATTTACCCGCTTTAAGGTCATTAGGACAAAACTCAAGGTTCAAGTTGATCTTGACAGGCTTGGAGGAGTGAGCCCGTGCCAACCTCGTGAAGTTCAACGAGGCCAAGTGCAAGGTCCTGCACCTGGGTCGGGGCAACGGTTTCAAACTGAAAGAGGCTGGATTTAGAGCGGACTTAAGGAAGAAATGTTGTACGATGAGGGTGGTGAGACAGGTTGCCCAGAGAGGCTGTGGGTACCCCATCATTGGAAGTGTTCAAGGTCAGGTTGGACGGGGCTTTGAGGAACATGATCTAGTGGAAGATCACAGAATGGGTTGGGTTGGGATTGAGCTGGAAGTGGCCTTCAAAGACCATCTAGTACACCACCCCCCCCCCGCCAAGGACAGGGACATCTGCCCCATCGTTGGTGCTGGTCAAGGTCGGGTTGGACAGGGCTTTGAGCAACCTGATCTAGTGGAAGATGTCCCTGCTCATGGCAGGGGGGGTTGGACTAGATGATCTTTGAAGGTCCCTTCCAACGCATTCTCTCCCCAGGACTGCTCCCATCCAGCTGTCTGGATGAGACCGCACGGCACCGGGCTCCATCCCCCCCTTGAGGTCCACCAATGCTCCTTCAACACCCCCCAGGGCAGGGGACACAGCATACCGAGGAGAAGGGGCAGCTCCTTGAGAAGCCACCATGCAGAAGGAATGAAAAGCCCTTTGAAGAGCAGGACAGTTCATCCGATCCTACCTCAGCCTTTCAGACCCACCTTTGCTTCTCTTCGTCCCTCCTCAGCTGTATGAAGGCTTGTGAAGGAGGTTCGCGTGGGAGAAAGGGGTCCTCTGTCTTCTCCTTGATCGCGTAGAGCAGCGGGACCAACCAGATCCACAAGGTGCCGTCAGTGGTCCTGAGACACATTTCCTTCGGAGACGGAAAGTATTTGCTGCAAAAAAAAGTCCAAAAAGGTCAAACTTCCCATAACCAACCTCTGGGATGGCGGTAAGAGACGTGTGTCAACATGGGATCGAGTCTTTTCCCACAACGTGCAATAGGATTCATCCTGCCTGCAGGCAGCTGCCTGGAAAGAGCTCGGATCGAGACACCTCCACGGGACAACCAGTATCGGAGACGGTCGAATGCTCTTCAAGGTGCCCGGGGTACCCCAGATAGGCTCACCAGGCTGGAAGCCACCAACCCGGGTTTATGCACCCTCAAAGACCCCTTGGGATAGCACATGGCACCCAAAGTGACATGCGGGGACAACTGAGCTGAGCCCCGCACCTCTAAAGGTGTCGTTGCTCCAAGCGAGCAGGTTGACAAATCTAAATTACCTTTTTCCTCTCAGTTCTTTGTATCTGTCTTCGAAGAACTCGATGGCCTGGAGGCGCTTTTCAGCCTTGGCGATGGATGCCGGCGGGAGGGGGGACGTGATAGCGAAACGAGGTGTGGAAGGCGAACAGGAGCTTAGGAAGTTTATGTTTCTCGGCCTTCAGGCGCTTGATGATCGCCTGTATGAAGGTTCCAATATTGTCTCTCACCTGGACAACAAGAGTAAGGAGAGGGTGTTTCACCAGGCTGGACAAGATGGTTTTTGTCTGAGAACAGCCCGGTCCAGGGAGGAGGGTGGGAGGTGGAAGATGCTGCTGCCTGGGGGCACCTTGCGTGGCACCTCCCTAGGGAGAAATTATTTCTTCCCGGTGCCACACGTCCATCCGGGAAGGTCCTACGTGCTAAATACACCGGGCAGGAGAAGGCTCTTGGCTTCACCCCTCCGCCGTCCAAGCCATCCCCCGAAACGAGGGACATCGCTTTGCCAGCTCCTCAGAGGTTTTGGTGGACGCTTACCACTTCCTCATCCCAATCGTAGACGATCTCAAAGTCTTCTCCTTTCTCGGCATCCCCGAGACAGACTTTGGTGCTCTCCTTGTACCGATCCGGTTTCCTCTCTGTATCCTCAAGGGAATTCCAGGAGGTAGTGTGAGCAAAGAAATCATTCACCAGGTACTCCATCTGGATCGCGCACCCGGGCACCTTTTTGGGTAAAACTTCCCAAATGTCAGTGCTGCTGCTGGGGAAACGGCATTCGATGTGTTCAAAGAAAGTCCACGTTCCTGGGGAAAAAGGAAGAGTTTGGGAACAAAAGGTAGACGCCAAGCTCGGCTGAGCCCCGAAAGCACGAAACCACCTGCGCATTTCTCCAGCCCAAGAGGTGCCACCCGTTTCCCGGACAGCATTCGGGTGCTATGGCTTGGGTGCCAGCCGTGAGTTTTATTACGAGGGGAAAAAGCTGATTTGTATGAGCAGCTCGTAAACCCGCGGCTTGAAACCTCCCAAAATAAGCCAGGGTGAAACGTAGGCCAGCCTACGGCCGTCACCATCGTGGCCAGTCATGACTTTGGGGTAAGTAACGGCGCTTACCGTCCGCTTTGATCTCCGTTTTGGGTATATTCACGACACGATGTAATTGAGCGTTTCTGTACTTCAATGACTCTGGGCTGTTGGAGCTCTCTAAAGAAATGGGCTCTAATTCACACTCTCTCTCTTGGCTGTAGGTGTTAACGAGGGCGTATTTATAAAAGATGAGTCCTCGTTGCAGGTAAGATCCTGGCGCTGCCCGTGATCACTCTGCCTCTGGAAGAGGAAGAAGAGCTTGTTGGCTTGGGGGGTTGACCTTGATGGTCAAGCTTTGGTTCAGCCAACGAGACATCGTTGGCCTTCAAAACGCCAGGGAGAAATCCACAGCCGGGTTCGTCAGCCAAGGGACTAATTAAAGCAACCAGCCCAGCACGGATCCTCGCACGGGGCTGAAAGATCCTGGCCCCAGCCAAAATGGCAGCTCCATGAGCGATGAGGAGATTGGAGGAGCCATCACCAAGTGCTGTGACTCCACCGGGATGGCTCCATTTGGGGGTTCACCTCCAACCTCTGTAGGAACCTGCAGCGAGGTCCTTCAGCCCAGAGCTGAATCTCCCAAAGGAGAACTGCAGCGGAAACACCTCCTCGGCGTAAATTCAACCATCCTTTTTTTTTTTCACCTTTTCTCCATGTTGGCGAATTCTTCGCAGAGGCCGGGCTGTTTGTAGAAGACGACGCAGATCTTGGGCCTTTTGTCGAGGTCATGAAATTCTGACAGCACAGCAACAAACTGCGGGGTCATCATGTCTTGTGGTGGGTGATGTCCACCAAACAAATACGGGCTGGGCCGGCAGCTGTTGGGGAAGAGGTAGAGGGTCCCCACTGCGTCCTCCTGCCACCGTCCCCCTTCCCCGTCTTCACCTGCTCCACCACTCACATCCACTTCAGTTGGCTCTTGGCCGACGTCCCTAGAGGTCGCACGTCCCCTGCGTCGTCACCTCCCGCCCTGTCGAAGACCCCTGGGTTACTCCGAGGTATTTCAGAAAGACCCGGATGCCTCGGAGCGAGCGCCCACTGCTTGGCTGTGGGAAGAGGATGCGGAAGGACATCCTGGGGGTCTCTCTACACCAAGCAGAGGTGGGATTTGAGCGGAGAAGGGACCTAACGATGCCTAAGCTGCATCTCCTCCCGCCATAGCCCCTTCCCCTGGGGAGCTTTTCGGCTCCGAAGCACCGATTTGGGGAGCTTTTGGGCTCAGAAACGCCCACTGAGGGAGGTTTTTGGGCTCAGAAAGACTGAATCAGGGAGCTTTAGGGATACAAAACACCCATTTACGGAGCTCTGGGGCTCCGAAACTTCCACTTAAGGAACTTTGGGGCTGAGAAGCACCAATATAGGGAGCTTTGGGGCTCCGAAACAGCGATTTGGGGAGCTTTTGGGCTCAGAAACACCCATTTAGGAAGATTTTGGGCTCAGAAACAGCCATGTGGGGAGCTTTGGGGCTCCAAAACAGCGATTTGGGGAGCTTTGGGGCTCAGAAACACCCATTTAGGAAGATTTTGGGCTCAGAAACAGCCATGTGGGGAGCTTTGGGGCTCCAAAACAGCGATTTGGGGAGCTTTGGGGCTCAGAAACACCCATTTAGGAAGATTTTGGGCTCAGAAACAGCCATGTGGGGAGCTTTGGGGCTCCGAAACAGCGATTTGGGGAGCTTTTGGGCTCAGAAACACCCACTGAGGGAGGTTTTGGGCTCAGAAACAGCCATGTGGGGAGCTTTGGGGCTC
>NW_008793929.1:17483-20562 GCF_000699145.1 Aptenodytes forsteri
GTAGCCGTGGGGCGGTTAGGTGTGGCGGGGACGTGGGGCTGGGGGTGGAAGGTTGGGGATGGCCACGAGGGGACAGGTATCGCGGGCACGTGGTGGGCTCGGGGACAACCCTGGTGGGGGTGACGGGTGGGGGACGCCCTGTCCTTGTTCTCCTGCAGGCTCCAACTACTACGTGCGGATCCTGAGCACCATCGACCGGGAGCTGCTGAAGCCCAATGCCTCGGTGGCCCTGCACAAGCACAGCAACGCGCTGGTGGACGTCCTCCCACCCGAGGCCGACAGCAGCATCATGATGCTCACGTCAGGTGGGCCACCACTTGCCCCGGGGCCACCACCCTGTGTCCCAGGGAGCCAGCGTTTCGGGGTGTAGAGCGCCGGCCAGCGCTGTGGGCGGTGGGACCAAGGGCGTTCTCAGCAGGTTCATGGGTTCCGCCAAGCTGGGGAGATGCCACGGTGCTGCAGGCCGGAGGCCTTTAGAGGAACCTCCAGAGCTGGACCCAAATGGTGGAGAGCAACTGGACGTGGTCCAGGTCCACCCGGAGGGGTGGTGGGTCTCCATCCTCGGACGTAGCCGTCCCTCACCTGGGTTAGATCCTGAGCGCCCCGCTCTGGTCGGAGGAGGTTGGACCGGGAACTTCTTGTCCCCGCTGTCTCGGGAGGGTGGTGGGTCTCCGTCGTTGGAGATGTGAAGTGATTTGCTGTGGTTGGAAAGATGGAGGTTGGACCAGGGACCTCCTGTCCCTGCTGCCCCAAGTGATCTGCTCTGGTCGGAGATGTTTTGCGGAGGAGGTTGGACCAAGGACCTTTCGTCTCTGCCGTCACAGGTGGACGGAGCCGGGGCTGAGGCCTAGATGGGTGGTGGGTCTCCGTCTTTGGGAGACATCCAACCCTCAGCCGGGCAAGGTCCTGAGCGCCCCACCCCCCTCGGAGAACTTTTGAGGGAGACGTTGGGCCAGGGACCTGCTGTCCCGAGGGCTTGGAACCATGACCAAGGGTGGTGGACTTCCATCCTTGGAGCTACCCAGCCGTCATCTGGACAAGGTCCCAAGTGACCTACTCCGGCCCAAGGTGTTTTGGGGAGGAGGTTGCGCTAGGAGTCTCCTGTCCTTGTTGTCCCAAGAGGATGGAGCCGTGACCAAGACCTAGATGGGTGGTGGTGGGTCTCCATCCTTGGAGCCACCCAGCCATCAGGTGGAGAAGGTCTGAAGTGACCAACTGTGGCTGAAGGTGTTTCGGGGAGGAGGTTGGAACAGGAAGCTCTTGTCCTGGTTGCCACTTAAGGATGGAAGCCTGGAGGGGGTGGTGGGTCTCCATCCTTGGAGCTACCCGACCATCACCTGGGCAGGTGACCTGGTCTGGTTGGGGCTCTTCTCTGGTGGCCAAGGTTGCCACGCAGCGCCCTCCAAGGACCCCGGCCACCGTGGTGGCCCCGGCAGGTGCCCCGCTGATGGCCTGTCCCCATTTCAGACCAGAAGCCGGACGTGATGTACGCCGACATCGGGGGCATGGACATCCAGAAGCAGGAGGTGCGGGAGGCCGTGGAGCTGCCCCTCACCCACTTCGAGCTCTACAAGCAGGTGAGGCCACGCGACGCCGTAGGGTGGGGGGCACGCGGGACCTTTGGTGACCCATGACGTCACCCCCGGGTGTTGTGTCCCCACCCAGATCGGCATTGACCCCCCGCGGGGCGTCCTCATGTACGGACCCCCCGGCTGCGGCAAGACCATGTTGGCCAAGGCCGTGGCCCACCACACCACAGGTGGGACACCCCGGGGTGCTGGGGGCACCCGTGGTGGGGTCCTTGGGGGGGTGGTGGTGACCTCGGGGTGCTGGGGTAACCACTGGGTGGCGATGGGGGTCCTTGGGTTGGTTGGGGTCCTTGGGTTGGTGTTGGGGTGCCCCAGGGTGGTGGTGGGGTAACCATTGGGTGGTGGTGGTATCCTTGAGTAGTGGTGGGGTCTTTGGGGTGCTGTGGGGGCACGCCAGGGTGCTGGTAGGATCCATGGGGTGCTGGTGGGGTCCTTGGGGTGGTGGGGTACCCTTGGGAAGGTCATGGAGTTCATGGGGTGCTGGTAAGGTTCTGGGGGCACCCCAGAGTGGTGGGGGCACCCCAGGGTGCTGGTGCGGTCCTTGGGGGTGTTGAGGTTACCCCAGGGTGCTGGTGCAGTCCTTGGGTTGCGGGTGGGGTTCTTGGGGTGGCAGTGGCACCCCAGGGTGCTGATGGGCTCCTTGGGGTTCTCGGGGAACCCCAGGGTGCTAGCGGGGTGCTGGTGGGTTCCTTGGGGTGCTGGTGGGTTCCTTGGGGTGCTGGTGGCCAGGGGAGGTCTGGGGGTGCTCCCAGGGGCACCCCCACCCAGACGGAAGGTCCCAGCCCCTGCGGGTGCCCCCCAGCCGCCTTCATCCGGGTGGTGGGCTCGGAGTTCGTGCAGAAGTACCTGGGGGAGGGTCCCCGCATGGTGCGCGATGTCTTCCGCCTGGCCAAGGAGAACGCCCCCGCCATCATCTTCATCGATGAGATCGACGCCATCGCCACCAAGCGCTTCGACGCCCAGACCGGGGGTGAGGGGACGTGGGGACCCTGTGGTGGGATTCGGGGACCCTTTGGTGGTCCTTGGGGCTTGGGTGGGGGTCAGGGAGCCCCTGGAGGACCCCGTGGTGGGGTTTGGGGACCCCTTGGTGTCCCTTGGTCCTTGGGGTGGCTCCAGGGTGGGGGTCAGGGACGTCCTGATGTTGGTGTCTCCGGGTCCTTGGGGCTTGGGTGGGGGTCAGGGAGCCCCTGGAGGACCCCGTGGTGGGGTTTGAGGACCCCTTGGTGGGGTTTGGGGACCCCTTGGTGTCCCCTGGTCCTTGGGGCTTGGGGTGGGGGGGTCAGGAACCCTCTGGAGAACCCCATGGTGGGGATCAGGGCCACCCTGGTCCTTGGGGCTGGGGTGGAGGTCAGGAACCCTCTGGAGAACCCCATGGTGGAGGTCAGGGACCTCCTGGTCCTGGGGGTGGCTCCAGGGGTGGGGGTCAGGGATGTCCTGGTGTCCCCAGGTCCTTGGAGCTGGGATGGGGGGGGGGGGCGGGAACCCCCTAG
>NW_008793929.1:22258-22714 GCF_000699145.1 Aptenodytes forsteri
CCCCGTGGGGGCACTGGGGACATCGTGGACCGCAGGGGACAACGGGGACCCCACAGGGACATCAGAGACCCCAGGGGATATTGGGGACCTCAGAAGGACGGGGGGGGGGACCCCAAGGGACATCAGGGACCTACTAAGGGCAGGAGGGGACTCCAGGGGACATTAGTGACCCCCAAGGGGACACTGGGGACCCCACAAAGAGACAACGGGGACCCCACAGGGACATCAGAGACCCCAGGGGATATTGGGGACCTCAGAAGGACGGGGGGGGGGACCCCAAGGGACATCAGGGACCTACTAAGGGCAGGAGGGGACTCCAGGGGACATTAGTGACCCCCAAGGGGACACTGGGGACCCCACAAAGAAGGGGGGACGTCAGGGGCCCCAAAGGGACGTCAAGGACCCCAGGGGACATCAGGGACCTAATGGGGGGGTGCATAGGGACATCGGGGACCC
>NW_008793929.1:38078-40859 GCF_000699145.1 Aptenodytes forsteri
AGCCTGGGGACGTCAGGGACCGGGGAGGGGACATCGGGGACGGGGACGTTTCCTTCACCCCCACCCAGACGTGGCGCGGCCGGACAAGATCTCGGGGGCCGACATCAACTCCATCTGCCAGGAGGTGGGTGACATGGGGACGGGGGGGGGGGGACACACAGGGGACTCAGGTGCCATGTCCCTCCATGGCAGGGTGACAGGAAGGTGGCAGGGTGCTGTGTCCGTCCATGGTGACATGTCCCGCCATGGCAGGGTGACGAGGAGGTGGGTGACACATGTGCCATGTCCCTCCGTGGCGGGGTGACAAGGAGGTGACACAGGTGCCATGTCCCTCCACGGCAGGGTGACAAGGAGGTGACACATGTGCCATGTCCCTCATGGTAGAGTGACAGGGAGGGGATAGACAAGGAGGTGATACGTGTGCCACGTGCCTACAGGCAGGGTGACGAGGTGACACAGGTGCTGTGTCCCACCCGTGGTGACAGTCCCGCCACGGCAGGGTGACGAGAAGGTGACATAGGTGCCATGTGCTTCCATGGTGGGGTGACAAGGAGGCGAGCCAGGCGCTGCCTCCGTCCATGGTGACGTGTCCCACCGCGGCAGGGTGACAAGAAGGTGACACGGGTGTCAGAGGTGCAGTGTCCTTCATAGCAAGATGACACGGGTGCTGTGTCCCACCACAGCAGGGTGACAAGGAGGTGGCACAGGTGACAGGTGCTGTGTCCCACCACAGCAGGGTGACAAGGAGGTGGCACGGGTGACACAGGTGCCGCGTTCTTCCATGGTGCCGTGTCCCACCATGGCAGGGTGACAAAGAGGTGGCACTTGTGCTGCGTCCCTCCATGGCGGGGTGACAAGGAGGTGACGCAGGTGTCACATCGCTCCATGTTAAGGTGACGGCGGGTGACATGGTCATGGGGTGACACGGGTGCCACCTCCCTGCAGGAGGTTGGCAGGAGGTGACACCGGGGGGGGCAGGCTGCCACCCCCCTGCAGGGTGGCTGGGGATGACCTGGTGGCCTGTCCCTAGGGGGGTGGGGGTGGCTGGAGGTCTACCTGGGTGACATGGTGGCCTGTCCCCATGGTGGCTGGAGGTGACCCGGTGGCCTGTCCCCAGGGCGGCATGCTGGCGGTGCGGGAGAACCGGTACATCGTGCTGGCCAAGGACTTTGAGAAGGCCTACAAGACCGTCATCAAGAAGGACGAGCAGGAGCATGAGTTCTACAAGTGACAGCTCGGGGACGTTGGGGACATCCCGGTGTCCCCCCCAATAAACCTCAACCCACCCCCAGCCACCTGCCCTCTGTCTGCGTGGGGACGGGCTGGGGAGGGGCATGGAGCAGGCTGGGGACATCCCTGGGGACATGGAAACGTCCGTGGGGACAGCTTTGGGGACATGGGGGATGTGCATGGGGACAAATCCGGGGACACGGGGACAGCCTGGGGATGTCCATGGGGACAACCCTGGGGACATGGAAACATCCGTGGGGACAACCCTGGGGACATGGAAATATCCATGGGGACAACCTTGGGGACATGGGGACAACCTTGGGGACTTGGGGAGGTCCGTGGGGCCCTCTGGGGATGGCCATGGGGACAGGGGGACCACCTTGGGGACACAGGGACAGCCTTAGGGACATGGAAGTATCCATAGGGATGATCGTGGGGACATGGGGAGGTCCATGGGGACAACCCTGGGGACACAGGGACAGCCTGTGGATGTCTGGTGCCATCTGGGGACACGGGAGCAACCGTGAGGGCGTCCATGGGGACAACGTGGGGACAACCCAGGGGACAGGGGGATGCCCCCGGGGCCATCTGGGGACATCCACGGGGACACAGGGACAACGTTGGGGACATGGGGACAACCCTGTGGAAGCAGGGATAGCCTTGGGATGTCCATGGAGGCACCTGGGGACAACTGTGGTGACACGGGGACAACCTGGAGACGTTCATGGGGCCACGGGGACAACCTTGGGGACATGAAGATGTCCATGGGGCCATCTGAGAACGTCCATGGGGACACAGGGACAACCTTGGGGACGTGGGGAGGTCCATGGGGCCCTCTGGGGATGTCCATGGGGACAGGGGGACCACCTTGGGGACACAGGGACAGACCTGGGGACATGGAGGTATCCATAGGGATGATTGTGGGGACATGGGGACAGCCTTGGGGACATGGGGAGGTCCATGGGGACAACCCTGGGGACACAGGGACAGCCTGTGGATGTCTGGTGCCATCTGGGCACATGGGAACAACCGTGGGGATGGCCATGGGGACAACCTGGGGACATCCGTGGAGCCATCTGGGGACATGGGGACAACCCAGGGGACAGGGGGATGCCCACGGGGCCATCTGGGGACATCCATGGGGACACAGGGACCACCTTGGGGACAACCCTGTGGAAGCAGGGATAGCCTTGGAATGTCCATGGAGGCATCTGGGGACAACTGTGGTGACATGGGGACAACCTGGGGACGTTCATGGGGCCACGGGGACAACCTTGGGGACATGAAGATGTCCATGGGGCCATCTGAGAACGTCCATGGGGACACAGGGACAACCTTGGGGACGTGGGGAGGTCCATGGGGCCCTCTGGGGATGTCCATGGGGACAGGGGGACCACCTTGGGGACACAGGGACAGACCTGGGGACATGGAGGTATCCATAGGGATGATTGTGGGGACATGGGGACAGCCTTGGGGACATGGGGAGGTCCATGGGGACAACCCTGGGGACACAGGGACAGCCTGTGGATGTCTGGTGCCATCTGGGGGCAC
>NW_008793929.1:46204-46871 GCF_000699145.1 Aptenodytes forsteri
GCTGGTAACAAAACCCCCATATTTTCCTCCCCCCCCCCCCCCCCCCCCCGGCTGTGCGGCATGCAGATGAGCAATATGCAAATGTCGGAGCCTGCGAATGCGCGCCGCGGCAATGGGCAATATGTAAATGCACGGATATGCAAATGCCCCGGCGTCAAAATGCGCCGATATGCAAATGGGTCACGGGAATACACGGTATGCAAATGCAACGGGACGCGAACAGCACGCCGATGGACGATATGCAAATGCGTAGATATGCAAATGCGTTGCGTGTGTCATTACACAAATGCACCAACCACAGATGCACCGATATGCAAACGCGAATGCAAATAAAGTGAAGCTGGGGTATGCAAATGACCATGCAAATGAGAAAACGCGGAAGCGCCCCGATATGCAAATGCAGCGCGCCACTGAGTTGCATTCAAATGAGCCACAGGCAAATGAGCGACAGGCAAATGAGCGACATGCAAATGAGCGACAGGCGAATGGGCGGGGCGCAGGCCCCCAAATATGCAAATTCACGAACGCGGCAACGTGGAGCGGCATGCAAATGAGCGGCACGCAAATGAGCGGCATGCAAATGAGCGGCGTGGGCACGCGAACGATGACCCGCTCCAGCCCCGCCCCCTCGGTGACATCACTCCCCGGCTCCATTTGCCGCTGTTCG
>NW_008793930.1:0-648 GCF_000699145.1 Aptenodytes forsteri
AGCCAGGTTCTGCGTGGACAACGGGGCCATGATCGCTCAGGCCGGCTGGGAGATGCTGAGGGTGGGGCAAGTGACGGAGCTCGCCCAATCGGGGATCACCCAGAGGTGAGGCGGGGCCCAGGCGGGCGGGACCCACGCCTGTGGGGCTGGGACCCCCAGCTGTGGGGCAGGACCCGCACCTATGGGGCCGGGACCCGCACCTATGGGGCTGGGACCCGTAAAGACGGGGTAGGACCCACGTATATGGGGTGGGCCCCCCAGATACGGGGCTGGGACCCACACCTGTGGGGCTGGGACCCACATCTGTGGGGCTGGGAAGCGTCTGCATGGGGCAGGACCCACATACATAGGGCTGGGACTCACACCTATGGGGCTGGGACCCACATCTATGGGGCTGGGA
This sequence comes from Aptenodytes forsteri, assembly GCF_000699145.1. NCBI lineage: Eukaryota > Metazoa > Chordata > Aves > Sphenisciformes > Spheniscidae > Aptenodytes > Aptenodytes forsteri. The sequence goes on from NW_008793930.1 coordinate 401, forward strand.
AGCGTCTGCATGGGGCACGACTGGCCTATGTAGGGGTGGGACCCACACCTGTGGGGCTGGGACCCACATCTATGGGGCTGGGAAGCATCTGCATGGGGCACGACTGGCCTATATAGGGGTGGGACCCACGTATATGGGGTGGGACCCACATCTGTGGGGCTGGGAAGCGTTGCATGGGGCCGACTGGCCTATATAGGGGTGGGACCCACGTATATGGGGTGGGACCCACATCTGTGGGGCTGGGAAGC
>NW_008793931.1:0-1100 GCF_000699145.1 Aptenodytes forsteri
ATATTTTTATATATATATAAAATATATATTCATAGTTAAAATCCAATTTTCCTGTTTTTATAATCCCAATATAAATCAGACTAAAATAGTGTCTATTCTACTTTATTTACGAGGAAAATTTTCACAGCATGACCATATACAAGACTCGGAATTATTTTCGCAGGGGATTTTGTTTGCAAAACAAGTGTTCTGTTTCCAAGACTGTTATAAAGCCTTGGTTCTTCTCCTTGTGTGCCATAATAAAAAGCAATACAAACAAACTATAGCGCTCCAAAAGTTACAACGCAACCTTCTTCTGCCTAATTTTTTGTACTTTCCACTGATAGTAGAGGTAGTGTGAATAATTAATCAAGGCTAGATTAAAAAGGATTAGCCTTTCCACTCTCGGTACGACCATCCCTGCCGGGATGTTCTTCTGTTCAGGGCGGGAAGCTGGAATTCAGACTGCTCTTCCCAAGCTCACACTGCTCACTGCCAAGAGAGAATTGCCAGCACGCGAGAGATCCCCAGCCTCCCCGTATTTAGTCTAAACTTCATTTACTCCTTCAACGCTACCTAGATCAGAGAGGTTGAGTATCTGCGGCAAGTTCAGATTTTGTCTGGTGACAGGACACTATTTTCTGGAGTCGCCAAGCCGCCGCAGTTTCGCAAGCCTTTGCTGGAAGGTGCCCGCCTGCCTGTATGCAGCCGGTCAAGGAGCAGCCCTGGTGAGGAACTGGCTTTGTGCACTGTCACTTAATGAGGAACACCGGGCAAAACCATTGGGCTCCCACAAACACGGATGTAATGCTGCAGAGAGAGAAACCGTAACTCGAACATCTCCTCCCTGTGGGGCCACCAGCAACAGGGGAACGGAGAGGTGAGGAGCCTCTCGGGCTTGGGAGGGGGCGGCTGTCAGAAACTGGGCTGCAGAAAGGATAAAGTTCAGGAAGATCATCAAGTGAAGGGCTAGCTAACGTTAATACTTCAGAATTGATGTATTAACTCCTAACTGCTTCACACACATCCTCATTAGTATAGTTTTACTGACTGGTATTTGCAGTATATATATCCAAGTGCCTCCGTAATATCTAAAGACTTTTATATATTATCCTGGAAGA
>NW_008793931.1:10387-18354 GCF_000699145.1 Aptenodytes forsteri
ATCTCCACCAGTCTTTTCAGCATGCTGTTTCTCATCTTGGCTAGATTTACAGCTAAAAGAAGTATTTCTTGTTTACTACAAAAACATACTAATTTATTTTGCTCTATATTTAAGGCTTTCCATGGGGTCTTTTAAAAGTTCCCCATTTATTCTTTGTGTGAGTCCTCTCTAAACATTTTCATTATCATTCCTGTTATTTTGTCTTTGGGGAACCCAAGTCCTTTGCCTGAAAGCAGATAGGGGAAAACTCATTCTCCTGCCTCTAACCATTCTCTAAGCCTAGTAGTTATTGTAAAATATTTTCCATTTTCTAGGCCAGTGGGTGCATGATAAATCTTTCATCGAAACTGGCTACCTGGAGACATTTCATGATAAAGCTATGTTTTTATTACAAATGTTCATCAAAATCCATGACTTAAATACAGACGGGCTCTCACATAACTGTTTGTGCATAGGACAATATTTTTTCGTATGCTATTTGTAAATTGATCGTTGCCTTGGTGACTAAGGATAGCAAAGACGCCACCAAAAACATTTAAACTGTCTTTTAACGTTTCTGACCATGTTTTTGTAAATGATCAGTCAATTTTACTCAGGTCCCTTTTGATGTAACAAAACTAGCACTTATGGAAATAATTTCAAGGGCCTGTTAATAGTCAATCATTATTTAATCTATACAGTTTAAAATATGCTAGTGATTTTTAAAATAATACTTTCAGAAGTAAAAAAAGAAGTATGAGAAATTCTGTGCATAGAACAGACCATGCATTTACTTGACATAAACCTAATTTGATTTTACAGGCTATGTAAATCCACTAATGTTATGAGATATGACAATTTCTATGTTGTTTGCTTTTCCCAAAGTATGGTAACATGAGATACTACCTCAAAATAAAAAAATACACAATGACTGTACTGTGAGCCAGAACATTGAGCCAGCACAACTCTGAACTTGGTATCTTTCATACCATACGCTTTCAAGGACATTGTTAGAACTGTATGTATTAGAATTATACGCACGCTGCATTCAACAAGATATTTCTTTTGTCATTGAGGATGAACTTTTGGAATCTCAGCATTTGTTTACTGACATCTTTAGCTTAATTTGTTAAAGTCAGGTGAATGGCAGAAAACAAGTACTGTAAATAGCATCTCTACTTCAGATAAAATGAAAATGCAGTAATGATTTTATCTGCAGTAGAGATGCTATTGACAGTACTTGTTTTCTGCCATTCACCTGACTTTAACAAATTAAGCTAAAGATGTCAGTAAACAAATGCTGAGATTCCAAAAGTTCATCCTCAATGACAAAAGAAATATCTTGTGGAATGCAGCGTGCGTATAATTCTAATACGTACAGTTCTAACAATGTCCTTGAAAGCGTATGGTAGTACTTGTTTTCTGCCATTCACCTGACTTTAACAAATTAAGCTAAAGATGTCAGTAAACAAATGCTGAGATTCCAAAAGTTCATCCTCAATGACAAAAGAAATATCTTGTGGAATGCAGCGTGCGTATAATTCTAATACGTACAGTTCTAACAATGTCCTTGAAAGCGTATGGTATGAAAGATACCAAGTTCAGAGTTGTGCTGGCTCAATGTTCTGGCTCACAGTACAGTCATTGTGTATTTTTTTATTTTGAGGTAGTATCTCATGTTACCATACTTTGGGAAAAGCAAACAACATAGAAATTGTCATATCTCATAACATTAGTGGATTTACATAGCCTGTAAAATCAAATTAGGTTTATGTCAAGTAAATGCATGGTCTGTTCTATGCACAGAATTTCTCATACTTCTTTTTTTACTTCTGAAAGTATTATTTTAAAAATCACTAGCATATTTTAAACTGTATAGATTAAATAATGATTGACTATTAACAGGCCCTTGAAATTATTTCCATAAGTGCTAGTTTTGTTACATCAAAAGGGACCTGAGTAAAATTGACTGATCATTTACAAAAACATGGTCAGAAACGTTAAAAGACAGTTTAAATGTTTTTGGTGGCGTCTTTGCTATCCTTAGTCACCAAGGCAACGATCAATTTACAAATAGCATACGAAAAAATATTGTCCTATGCACAAACAGTTATGTGAGAGCCCGTCTGTATTTAAGTCATGGATTTTGATGAACATTTGTAATAAAAACATAGCTTTATCATGAAATGTCTCCAGGTAGCCAGTTTCGATGAAAGATTTATCATGCACCCACTGGCCTAGAAAATGGAAAATATTTTACAATAACTACTAGGCTTAGAGAATGGTTAGAGGCAGGAGAATGAGTTTTCCCCTATCTGCTTTCAGGCAAAGGACTTGGGTTCCCCAAAGACAAAATAACAGGAATGATAATGAAAATGTTTAGAGAGGACTCACACAAAGAATAAATGGGGAACTTTTAAAAGACCCCATGGAAAGCCTTAAATATAGAGCAAAATAAATTAGTATGTTTTTGTAGTAAACAAGAAATACTTCTTTTAGCTGTAAATCTAGCCAAGATGAGAAACGGCATGCTGAAAAGACTGGTGGAGAAAACAGACAAGGAAATGTACAGAAACACGGGACAATATGCTCCAGAGTCAGAAGAAAGCCCCAGAAAGCAGTAAAACATGGGCTTTCTATCTGTCTACATCTGTGTATTTCTTGTTCTATTAAGTAAGCAGAGATGAAGTATTAAATAAGATTTCTAAAAGATCCCTGCGCGTGCCATTTGGCCCCAGGGCCAGAGCAGCGTCCCCAGCCTGTCTAATTTACCTGTCGGAAGGCAACGACAAGAGACAGCAGCGGAGCAGCCTACGGGACTGAGCCCTGCTCAGAGCAGAGGTCCCCAGGCTGCTGCCACAGGGGACCCATCAGCCCCGCTGCTGCCACGGCTGCTGCGTGGGCTGGCTGCTCTAACCACACACAGCAAGGCAAGGACCATTTCTTTGCATCTAGAAAGAGGACCCCAGTACTGAAACCCAGTAAAAGTTTGGCAAAAAGCTCAAATTGGGAAGCTCAACGGGTTGAACACGTACAAAGAGGTCATATATGATTTCCTATCTGTTCAACCAAAGGATGCGCCGGCAGTTGCTAACAAACATGAAGGGCAAAAGAATTAGGAACTTAGTGTGAGCTAAGTGGACTACTCATATTCAGGTAAGCATTGTTCTGAATACATAAATGTTTCATTCCGAAACAAGGTACCATACAGTTCCACTACATCACCTGAAAAACATTATGCAGCCACGTTAAATAAACAATTTCAGTAACAGACCCCTAATCCTATTAGATTGAACACAGTTCAATAAAATATTGTGTTAATGAAGCTCTAATCAAACAAGAGCCATGCAATTAGAAAAAACATCCTCACAACCGAACCTTTTAGAGGACAGCGTGCTACGAGCTGGCTTACCGCTCTAGCAACAGGAGAGACGTCAATGAGAAGACAATGGCAAAAACATTTCTATTTGTCAGGAAGTTTCCATCTCCCAACAATTTCCTCATCAGGATTTACACAGTAACCCAGTGCTTTGAGGGAGAAAATGCCGTTAACAACAATATGCCTACAGGCTATTTTCAGGCTCAGTGGAGTATCAAACAAGGTGAGGCCTATCAGATTAGGACTGAAAGATAATGAATGCACATTAGCCATTTTTCCAATTTCATTATCATGAAGATACAGTAAACAATTTCTTCATGCCTTCCCAAAACACTGGACCTGGAAGATGCCGTATCTGAAATAATGATGAAAATTCATCCTTCAGAAAAACGTAATTTATTAACACCCAAGATTATAAAATATCATATACAGGCCAGCTCAATACTGGAATAAATAGAAGTAAATTTACCAACTAGACAAGGGCTGAACCTGGCCTTCACGACTGCAGGATGATCACGCTAAACTCGGAGGTCACCATAGCAGCTATGAAACACCAGGCACTCTTTGAGCCATTCAGTACAGCCCCATCTTTATACACATCTAAAAAACTGGACTTACTGCAAATCATCCATTAGACTGGAATTTTGGATTAGGTTGTTCTAAGCAGCGTTGCAGGATTTTCCCGTTTCTGGCTCGCTCTGTCTCATTTTATCTCCAGCACGTATAGAGCTCAGAAGGCCACATGTGAAACTGCAGATTAAAGTTCAATTTTTGCTCCATGAACTGAAAGATTAAACAGTAGATTAACACTAGATTAAAAGCGAGAACTGGAGAACGTATACCAAATATCTACAGAAAAACCTTCCAAGTAAGTTTGGGGATAAGGGAAGCAGCAGATGCCGTCTTGGTTTAACCATTTATAGAGAGACAGATGAAGCAGTTCAATGCACAGTAGGAACAAGAAATCATTACCGGCTTACAATATGTAAACTGTCGTATAGACTTTTCCTGTTGTTTATTTATGTCATTTAAAACACATACAAAATACTCGCAAGAAGTGGTTTTATCATTTTCTCTGTACAGCAAAGATTTTTTTTTTCTTCAAACTACAGCCCTTAAGCCAAATCCATTTCAATACTGAAAAATCTTGAATTCACATGTAACTAACCACGTTATCATCGTCATCCTTTCCACTCCTTTATAAAGGAAGGGAGACCTCAAACACTGAAACTCCTGGTATCAGGTCTTCTCACCAAACAGCAGGGTAGGTGTGGGAAAAACACTTTTTATCACAAATGGCAAAAATTCTGTGAGCCCAAGATGTAACCGCCTGATCCTAGTAAAAAAATGAATATACTCAGTCAGAAGAGCTTCCTCCGTGAAGAAATCATACTTTATTCAAAATATATATTGCTTCTAAGGAATACAATTACACAAGTCTAAAGACAAATCAACTTCGTTTTTGCATCTTCACAAAGTATTATTATTTATCTGATGTGCATGGAGCTCCAGCACAACACCAAGTGAATCAATATTGATAACGTAATTATTTGAGAGGGTGCATATTTTAAGTGAAAAAACAATATTGCAAGTCCCCCACATTCTTTAGATACAGCTCATTTAACTGAACTATGACCAGGCCTTCTAACTTTTTTACAAGACTCTGATCAATAGTTCGTCGACATTCAAGTATCAGATTTTTTGAAGCAGAAACAAGACATTCAGTATTCAGTTAACTTCTTCATGATAAGCTCTCTTCTTTGATTCATCCCTCAGAGATCCAGGAAAAGAAGAATGCAAAGACTACGTAAAAGGCTCAGCTTTAAAAGGAGAATTTCAGAAAACCAAAGAAAATATCCAGGTATTTGTTATAATATTACTTTTGAAACACCATATACCCACAGGGTAGAAAAAACTCCAGTGGCACTAATTGTTTAAGTAAGAAATACTGTTGTGCTAACAACATACTGTATACGACATATTGCATTCCAAAAGGTCACAGACAGTACTTTGCTAACTACTGGCATGATTCCACAACACTCACATTCTATTTACTTAACCAAATGTTCATACACAAATACAATGAGCTGCGTATTAATCCATCTTCCCTACCTGACACAAGGATTGCAGACCTGGGCTGTACCTCAGGCTGTTTACACCAAACCCTGAAGGATAAGGGAGACCAGCACGATCAGATGGGAGGTGAGGTAACAGCAACACACAAGAACACAGGAGCTTTCTGCTATTTTGTAACCTCAGTTAAATCTGAGGTAAATCTGGGGATTTACACTTCAGTCAAATACCAGTGTAAATAGTTTTGCACTTACCAAAGCTCTCCTGGGACTCTTTACCAAGCACAAACAGTGAACACCTCCGCTTTCCTCACTCAGACAAAATGTATTTTCTGGAGCGGTTTACTGGCTCTGCCACTGAATCTAATGAATCAGCAACATTACTTTATGTATTATTTGAAATTTTGGGGGACAGAGCAATGCAGTATTGATGAAAATCTGTTATTTCCTGGAATCAACTATCAGGTTAAGTGATTTTAAAATATTACTGTTAAAAAAGTATGAAAAAACATCCAACTGAAATAATTATAAAAGAAATTATTGCCATGAATAGTTGGATTCAATAATTATTCTAGACTTGGATTATCTTAGAGAGTGCAAACAGAAACATATGCATTAGGAAGTCTGACCAATGACGAAAAGGTCAAAACAAAAATTCTGTTGAACTGCAGCAATATTTCATTGCAAGCATTAGGGTCCCAATTATAGCTTCAAAGGCTTGCTGCAGTTAAAAAGAAATTAGTATTATTGTCAGTAAACCATTAATTACTTTGTATCTCTAGTAGTTTCCTAAATGACTTGTAAATTACCATGTATTTTTAATTGCACTGTGAAAACTGCGTCACTATTGAGCGAAATATATGAGAGCTACAAAAGACACCTCTCCCAAACTGTATTTATTATATACCATGCCTCAAGAACCATGAGTCAGGGATAGATTAAGAAGAGCACAATCAATAAAGGGGAATCTACCATAACACAATAAAAAGATTTCCCAACTTCAATTCCTTTTTTCCGATTCAGAAAGCTAGGAATTCTCCCTTGGCAAATAAGTTACTCGTAAGGAATGGGACACAGGAAAACTTGCTGGTTAATATGTGAGGGTTCCCAGCTTTGTTAAGAATCACTCATTCTTCTGACTTAAAATAGAAAATGTTTGCTTAACATCTAGAGCACTTTTTAATTCAATCAGAGTGATGCTGGTTTTAATTGGGTTCATGAAACACAGTCAATCGATAAGATTCATCACTAACACTACATTAGCCAGAAGGTAAGAAAGGGGAAAACACTATTAAAACAAACTGTAAGAAGCAGTGAATCTTCACCTTTTGTCATTAAACCTTAAATCCTTAAAGCTGGACTTAGGATCCAGGAACTTTTTCTCATTGTGGTCAATAGAGTTGTTGTCAACAATGAAAACTCAATGCAAAAAAGCAAAAGTATAGTTTCAACAAAATAGACGGTGTTCCTTACTAGAGTAAGTTCAGAACATAAGGAAGGATCAAACAGATCTCTGTGGTGTACATTACTCTGATTAAGGCTGTTATCACATGCATCACAGAAAAGTCTCAAACTGATAAAGCAGCAGCGAAGTATTCATCTTTTTTTTCTTTAACCTTCCCTGTCAGCAGTTTACAATCATGAAAAAATGGATTTTTTTTAACTTTTTTTTAACTTCCTAAATTCTTTTTTTGAGTAGCTCCTATAGTGCTTTTACAGCTACTTTCTATTGTAAGATTTGTGCATGATGAGATCTTATCAAGACAAACCCTCCTTTCATTTTCATCTATTTGTATTTGGTATCTGTAGTCTCTGCAGACTCTAAATTCAGGAAGACAGATGAAGTCCACAGATCAAAAATCACAATATCCAGGGCAAAGAACCGCAGCGGGAAAAACTTTCAGCTGTGTGAATACTGCCAGTAGATATCAGATCATTACACACAATACATGAGCCTGCAGTAAGTCCTTATAGGATCCATTCATCAAATCCAAACCGGGCTCAGCTCAGTGCTCAGGAAGCGTACTCCAGGTACGGCTGGGGAGCGCCACAGGAAATGCAAACAGGTCAGATATGGGCAAAGAAGACTTAAGCAGACTAGTTCATGTGCCATTAGGCTTCCGTTCCTAATGAGATTACCAAATCAGCAATCTAACTCATCCTACTCCCTCCTGTGACTGCCATGGAGATGTAACCTAAACCTCAAAACGATTATCTATTTCTACAAACACACAGCCTAAAGGCGTCAGCCCCGGGGAAACCCAACCCTTCAGATTCTGAGCTCGACACGGGACCTGCATTTTGAGGCAGCAAAGTATTTCCGAATTTGAGCCCGTATGTATGAATGTATTTTCTACAAGTTGTATAACTAAAAAGAATGGGAAAATTTTTTCGTTTGCATTAAATAGCCCAAGGGCCACGGCAGACAAAGCGCACGTGAAGGTACACCGTTTAGCAGGTGAGCGCACCGGCCAGCACGCACAGAGCTCCAGCAAGGCAGGCCGGTGGAAGCGGTGCGTTTTCCTTCTGAACAAAAC
>NW_008793931.1:25033-28997 GCF_000699145.1 Aptenodytes forsteri
ACCAGCAGAGTAAACACAAACAGAGAGGTTAACTATTGTGAGTGGTACCACGATGCACATCTTCAGAGAAACACACAATATCTAGTCTCTCTTCCCCTTCTCCACCTTTTACTAATAAAGATGTCCTTTTGTTTCTAGTTTAGGTGCCAAAGGTCCAGCTCCAAATAGGTAAGTTGCTTTTTATACTTTCTGTTCAGGCCTGATCAAAAAGGAAAGTGCCTTTTTTTTGTGTACAACTTTAAATGTACTTTTCTCTGTTCCCTCTTCCCTGCCCCCCTTTTTTAAAAATCTAGGAAGTGTCATGCTAGGTCATGCCAGTGTTCCATCTAGCCCAGTATTATGTCTTAGGCTGTGGCACCACAAAGATGCTGTGCAGGGAGAGCATGCAAGCCTATCCAGTTCTGTGATCCTCTGTTTTCAACAGCTCATTACATAAACAATCGGTATATACTTTAGTACTACAAGGTGGAAAAAAGCTTGTTCACACTAAGTTTATATTCAGATACCTCAAATCATTTATTTTTAATTTTGCTTCTGTAATGACTGCATTTTTAATTTTTCCATGTCATGCTATTTTTAAGAATGTGCTGTGTATTATATCAATGTAATTTGACTGCAAACACAATGCATCTTTTTCTTTTGACTTTACCAATGGGTTTTCATGTTCTGTTTAATGTTTCATTATAGCAGTTTATCTCCCTACTGACTGAATTCCCTAATAGCATCTTTCTTATGCCACCTACAAGATAGTAGTGTAATATCTCATGAATATTACCCAAGCTGGTTTAACCTTCACCAAGTTTCTTCCTCATTGATAAAGAAACCTTTCAAGAGACATAGTATTTTTCCTGAGTATCTCTTCTGAGCAAGAAGAAATACAAAGGAGCGAGACATGGAGGTTTGGAATTGCTGAGGTTGACTTCAAAGGAATAAGGAGAATTTCTGAGCAAACAGAGGTTTTAAAAGTCCGTATAAAATACTAGTTTAACAATGGAAAGAGCAGTAGATTTGAGAACATTAAGGTCCAAGACAAATGCATAAAATCACAAAGTAAAAATAGAACATGGAGCATGAAATTGTGGTTTGTGTATCATCCTATTTGCATAATCTATTCATCTATTGTTAGAGTATACAAAATGTTTTGGGAAAAGCAAATGTTTGATACAGACTTTGGATCTTCAATTGGAGATCAAACTTTGTTCTGAAAACACTTCCCTGATGATTGCTTTACTGCTAGACAAGCTTTCTGCATGTTTAGTAACAGTAAAATGAAGCTGCGTTCTTTTAACGTGATTATTCACTTTAACTGTTACAATTGCATTTATTCTAAATTCCCTAAGTACCATGTATTGATTTCATTACTGAAAGCAATCTGGATATAAATAGAAAATGGATTTGCTTCTGACACGTAAGGAACAGAAAAAAAGAAGGAGGAAAAGCATACTGACTAAATGGCTTTTGGAAAGTGTTGGGGTAGACTTGATCAAATCGCAGCTGCTATGGTCTTGGAAGCAGTGTTCTTCCAAGAAAAAAAAAACAAACCAGGAGTGGAATCCTGGTCGTAGTGTTAGACTACCGTGCTTGGCATCAGGGTCAACAGGCTGCCTCAGGCTCTGTCAGTCCACCAAGTGCACGAGGAGGGGTAAGAGGTACTTCTTAGAGTATTTCTCTCAGATTTTTTTTCCTGGCATGCTGCTGTCCTGCCCTGGACTGCTCGGATGTGCTGGCCCAGCTGCAACCAGGATGGGTAAGAAATAACTACTCACACCCCTGCAGAAAGTAGTATCCTCTGGGATGTGCTGTGCTGTTCATTACTGTCATTCCTTAACCTAGCCTCTGCGTCAGAATGATCCAAGTTACTATGAAACAGTAGGTGTTAACACAAAAATTCTGTCATTCTGACATTCTGTGTTGGAGAGTGAACGTGTCGATTTGACAGGGCGGTAATCTCCACTGGTAATCCCTTAACCTCAACAGCCTGCAGGTCTGAGCGTAAACCCAGGCTCACACTCTTGTGGTAAGTGGTGTGAGCCTGGCGGGTGCTCGTTAGGGTCCACAAAGAAGCCCGACACTTGCAAACAGTGAACGCTCATAAAAACCCCAGATTACGCAATTCACAGATAACTGCTGGAAAGCTCAGTTGTATCTTTCTCAGAGGGCAGTAACACTTTCACTGTGCTTAGTCCTGCTGTCAAGGATCTAAATGAGGAAAACCTCTGTAAAGATTTGCTGAAAGTATTCTTTGGCCATGGCCCCAGAGAGCGTGGCTGTACTACAGGCAGTGTACAAAAGAGCTGGATGTCGGCATACCTCAAAACATGAAATTTTTTTGGTTCATGATCTTATCTCCTGCTGTGCAGTTTGTAGAGCGCAGCCCCATGAAGCTATTAAAACAAATGGTGTCCGTGTTTAAACACACCAAATGTGCGGTCAGATGCTGCTTCATTTATAGCTCTTAAAATATGTGACTGAGTTGAATAGCTTGTGGCTAAACACTTCAGTTAGGAGCTAGAAATATTTTCTTAACCTTTGAATAAAGGCCTAAGATACCTTTTTTTGCAAACCTGTGAAGCATGTAATGTCCAGTCTCATTTCACAGTTCTTAGCAGCATGTCAATGAATTGCCCTGTTAGGAAATAAACATTTAGATTTTGAGGTAAAGAACTTAACAAAAAAAAATCTGTTGTAGTGGAATAAGCGTAGATTTGATTTACTAGGTAAGACACATTAGACTGCTTTAAGTCTTTATGCCATTCCATGCTTTCCTTTTACACTAAATATTTTTGTCTCAAATTTTAGAAAGCGCATTTTGGTCAATATTAGCCATAGGTAACGTCAGCAGGCTTAATGAATTTATTCCACAGGTATTGAAATACCCGGATTTGTAATATTTTTCATTTTTAAACTACAATCAAGTTTAATGTAATATTTTATTAAAAACATTAAAAATTATATTTTATTAAAAACACTAAAAATTATCTTCTATTTAATACAGAGCTCTATTAATTATTTTCCTATATGTTCTTATATCATATAGGGTTATGTGTATGCATGTTTACACATTCTGAAAATTCATTCTTGGACTCCACACTTAGGAATAAACACTTCTATATAAAAGCTTCCACTAACTTTTACTGAGCCACAGGAAGCGCATGTTTGCCCATTAAATTTCTAATGCATCCATAATCCTTTGTGGTCTTTCTTACTATCAATAAAATTGTCATTGTGAAGTATGAGATTAGAAAGTTTATGGAAATGTTAAGAGAAAATGGACCATGCCATAGAGAATGTTAGTGCATGAAGGCTGATAATGGTATTGGCAATCCAGGCATCAATCTGTCAAGGGCTGGTGGAATTTAAAAATTAAAATACGCATCCATTGCACTTTGATGAATTGTTGAAAGGATTTGGTAGACATGAGGCATATTGTTCTGCAGGCTTTTTTGTGAGTTTTAAATGCTGAAACGTGGCTTTACCTTGCCAAGCTACAGAAAGTAGCTAGTTTTGTTGATTTTCCTGTATCAGCTTCAGAATAAAATCTGAAAACCTGAAATGCATACCCTATTTGATTGAAGTCACTAGGAGTTTTGCTTTTGATTTAAGCAGGGGCCAGGATTTTGCCCCTGGCAAGCACGTTGGTGGACCAAAGGTTTCTGGAGTCCACCAGGGATAAGAATCTCTGAAGTGAAGGAGAACAAGAGCTGCAGATCTCTCGTTGAGTATCCTGACAGCGAGTGTTACAGCCCTGCATACACCTGCCAAACCTTCGCTAATCTACTGCACCTTGCTGTGCAGCTTCTTGAGTTCTGTGGGGTGTGGGCATTGGGTGAGCAGGGGATCAGTAGGCAAAGAAAGCCCTGGAGCTGCAGAGCACAGAAGTAGTTGCAAGGAGAACAGTCTCTAGCGGATGTAATGTCATTTTTGAGTTAACATGATATTTCTGTCAAAAGAAGGAGAGAGAGAG
>NW_008793931.1:36577-43041 GCF_000699145.1 Aptenodytes forsteri
AGTCCCATTTGATAGAAAACACAGGGAAATGGGTATGAAAAGGGTAGACAATAGATGAGCAGATCCGTGCTAACCGGATTATTGAGGAGGTTCAGTCTGTGTGAGTGAAAAGCAATGTTATTTTGCTATTAACCAATCTTTCACAGTTCTTAAGCCCAGACTCTTCCAGGAATGCATCTGTGCACACAGTCTAGATTAATTTTGTCATGGTTTGTTTGCATGTATATGCACACACAGGGCCCAGTTTGCTCAGTTCACCCTTCCAGCTAGCCAAATCATGGGGGTTTTACTACATTACTGTGACACTGGGTCCAAGATAAAATACTAACAAACAGGACAAATTAGGTTGAGCACAGGATTTAGTTACGTGTCTATGTAGATCCTGGTCCTCAGCTGTCTTGTACATGGTCTGCTTAGAATACAAACAAAGCAGCTTGATTGTGTCCTCGTTCATTTCTGGAGAAATTCTACCTAGAGCAGGAGCAGCAGCAAAACGACCTCAAGAGTCTCCTCCCTTCTTTGTAAGTCTGTAAGCGTTGACCAGCCTGGCTTCCTCCAGGTCACGTCCTTCATGAGCAGTCTGATCGCCGGTTTAGCCAGCCGAGCTGCTGCTGCTGCCTGTTGGTGTGAGGAGGGTGAATCCTGTGGTGGTTCTGTATGTACCCACGGAAGAACACAAAGTAAACATACTGAACTCCTGACAGCCAGCTCATTTCCTAGTCTAATTCAGTGAGGCTTCCTTGGCATAATAACATGTACAAATATTACCAAACCACAAAAAGTCAGTACTCTCTGATACAACACAATTTTCACTTCATAACTAAAATACGCAGATGCTCCAAAGCCATCCCGTATATTAGGATGCATTTTAATGTTATGAGCTGAGATCATCTCTGGCCTCTCCAAACTGGGGACCCCCAGCACTCCCTGGGGATCCTGAAAGTATGCTTGGGATTCAGCTTCTTAAATTCCTTTTTCTTTACAAAATTGGTAGCAAGCTGCCAAATTACCCACTTCCCACCAGTTTTAGGTATTCAACAGATGAAAGCAAATGTTGCTGTTGAAATAGACAGTAGATTTTTAAGCAAGCTCATTAGGTACCTTTATTATTTTTTTACAGTTGACAGCACAGACTGTTTTGCTCCGTATCATTGTTGCATGACATTCCATTTGGCACAGGGTTTATTTTTAGCCAGAGACTATCAAAAGCATTTTTCAGTAGGACTGTCACTGCTCTTGAACAAGGAATCATTTTACTGCAGGAACTTTGCTGAAACAAAGAAGATATATTGGACAAATGGGAAATTATAAATCTAGACCAACCCAAACTTGCACTGGTAATTAACGTTGCTTTTTTAAATGCAATATACCATACATCCATCTGCAAGAAGCAAATGATATTTCAGGAAATAACTCATTGCTAGTTTACTTTTGAGTTCAAGGTTAAGGTATTGTATGGCTTAACCCAAATGGCATATATAGTCTGTAAAAGAAGACAAAAAGCTAGTAAACTAAATTTCTCTGTGCAATCGTATAAGATCATATTAACTTAGATTATTGTGGTGATTTAACTCATACTTCATTAGAAAAACCTTTAAACTTCCAACCTTTTTATGCTGTGTGTCTATGCTAAGATTTAGGAAATAAGAACTAACAAACGCAACCTAAGGTTTAAGTTTTCTCTTGTTCAGTTAAAAATATTTCTGATAAGGATTCATAAGTATTAGTTGTCTATGAAATCAGTATATATGTGTCTATATTGGTTGCAGCAAGAATGGTTTAATAGCTGTAATATTTTAAACTTTCATACTTTAATAGAAAAATATATGAAACTGTACGATTGGATGTTTAAAAATCAAGTGCTTTGGTTACTGGGACATTATGATTTGAGTTCCTGGGTTTTATACGTTTTGAAGTGTTTTATGAATCAGGGTTTTTTTGTTGTTAGATGAATGGAAGAAGAAAGTTAGTGAATCGTATGCTATAATCATAGAACGATTAGAAGATGACCTGCAAATCAAAGAAAAGGAGCTGGCAGAACTGAAGCATGTTTTTAGGTAAAATGTTCTGGAAACCTGCTTATGAATTTCTTTCAAATGAGTATTTGCTGTTAAACAGTATTTTCAGTTTCAGGTGTTTTCTTATGGAAGGAGTTTCTCACATATGGAATGCATGTTCTTTAATGTCTATTTTTGGGAATATGTCGTTACAGTTCTGGGCCAGAGTCCCACAGCATAGTACCAAAATTAGTGGCTGTTAATTACTGATGCCAATATTTCATAACAAACACCTATATACTTTTGTAAATGAATTAGCTTTAATGGGATGTCTAATTTTGTTGTGTACTTTTCAGTTTTGCTAATGTGTTTCTTCAGACAGGAATATTGCTGAAGTAACAAATTTTGAACAAACACAAAAGCAGATTATCTTCTGAAAGTTGATTTCAAATTCATGATTGTAATCACTTTCTCAGGACAGCACATGCTAACAACCAAGTTCACTCGACCAAGTAACATGCTTACATGTTCATTATCTGAAAAGCTTAAATAGAGAAAACACCCAGCTCACTGACTGTGAATAAGTTAAGTAAATGATCAGGTAAATAATTCCAGACATCAAAACCACTTGAAAAAATAGGGGTTTCTAGTCAGAAATAAATCACAAGCTCAAAAAAGCTAAACTGGTCATATAAATTATTCATCATGCTTACTTTCAGCTAGTATAATTACCACTGTTTGAGCCTGTTAAGTGAAAGACGACACTGGGCTTTCACTGCAGTATGCTGACCCTTTTGGCCATGATCCAGTATGGTACTTCGATACTTGCCTCATTTTAAGCCTCTTTAGTAGTAAAACTAATTATCTTAACAAATTGGAGCCAGAGTACTCTCTATTTTAGTTAAGCAAGACAACTGAGTATATGGTGAAAGTGCTTAATTCCTGCATTAGGCATATAAGAGAAAAGAAACAACTTTAAGGTTAGCAGACCTTTGGCAGTTCAGCTTATCAGTCTATCTTACTGCCCCATGTGATTCTCGTTAAGATGTCAGCCAGACTCCTCTTCTTAGATAAAGAGCACTGCTTTTTTCCACGGAAGGAGTGGGAATTAATGATACTGGTTACATTGCATTGGAAAGGCTTTTTTTTCAGTCAGGCTTGAGGAATCAGCCAGTGATTTCCGTTCCAAAAGCTGCCTTCACCCATGAGTAATGAAATCAGTCAGATTTTGTGAGTATCTAAAATCCAGATCTGTCCTGTGTAAAAGATCAGTCTTGACTAGATGAAAAACTTTTCTACAGTAGCAGTGGCTATTTTCAGAAGACTTCTCATCTCTGAAGTAGCAGAGGAATTAATAGGGTTTTCTCCCATTATTAAAACAAAACTATTTATTAAAAAACATTAGGGCTGAGAAACTGGGTGCTTGTTGGAAGCTAAGGCAAAGAAGATAATTTGCCTGATGGAAATGAAATAAGTAGCTGTTAAAGTCCCTGCTCTGAAAGATTTGTAATATCGATAGGACAAAAGTGACAGCGCCTGGCAGAGGAAAAACTGTCAGCATCCCCATTTTACACTCCGGGAACCCATGCACAGATCAAGGGATAAATTGTCCAGTGCCATAGAAAAAAAACAATAGTTGCAATAGTGAAAAGTAAGTTTATAAGTAGCATGACACCTGTCACTTCTTGGATAAAAGTTTTCCCTATTCTATTCCCGTATCTCAGAGCTATTATTGCAATGGTTTCCTAAAAAGACCACCGTAAAAATAAAAAGTCAGAATTTCATTTCCCCAAAATATGTAATTATGTCTTCAGAAAGGAATTAGGAGGACACCTAGATAAAACTGGGCCCTGAGTGTAGTCATTTGAGCTAGTTTTAATTTTCAATATAGGCCTTTTAATTGCAGCTTTTAATATATAAAACTCCTTGCAATATTTTCCCACAAAAACATTAAAATTTCACCAGTTTAGAACTGGTTTAAGAACTCAAATCGTATTAAAATGGAATATCATTAAGAAAAAATAGGAACTCAAATCATATTAAAATGGAATATCATTAAGAAAAAAACCTGAAACTTTTTATTATTATTTTTCAAACTGGAAGAAGAGGAAAATTTAAGTGTATCGCTAAAATGGTAAAACCTGGATTCTTAACCACACAATAAGTGCTAGGAATATGAATTTTTAATTGAATAAAGACAAAAATTGAAGCAGGAGACATGACTTTACAGCACAATAACATTCTGTGATTTTGAGACTTGCAGAATTCATCCTTCAAACAAAGCAACGCATTCCACCATGCAGTCACTGTAGTGCATCGATACCTACGGTGTGTACAGCCATGCAGACCCAACATGTTACAGCAAAGACAAGTTAACTAAAAGGACTTGTTTCCCACAACCTGGAATTTATTTTTCCCTCAGTTGCCCCTGAAGGAAAACCCGAAGAATAGATGAGCCTTATATCACTATCATTAATCACAGTATGTCAGAGAAGAATTGCATGAAGATAAAACATATTTGAAGAATGAGATTTTATTTTTACTGAGCAAAACATTTTCCACATTAGTAAAGTGGAAGTGGTAGATGAAGGGCTGTCACCGAACAAAGGTAAATGTGACTATAATGTGTGAAAAAAATGTTCCATACAGAAGCAGTTTACATTTAGGACATAAAAAAATGAGATTCCTTAACACGTGATACCCATCTTATAAGGAATGCCTATGAAAATCTAGACTGATGTAAGAATTAATCTCACTGAGGCACACAGTTTTGGCAAAATAAGTCCAATTCTTGCATTTATAAATAAATACTATGCTCTATTTTTATCAGGCCCATGTCCTTTTCAAACCATGCACTGTTCCTGAACATTATAAAACTCAATAATGACAGCAGGCATTCAGGAGTTTCCGTCAGAGTGGTCTTTCAGATAGAAAAGTATTTTCCAAAAAGCTAGTTTTTATGAGAAAAAAATTGTCAAAATTTCTCACAAGGAAAATATTTATTTTTTGTGTATTTAATATTTAATTACAATTTATTTAATTTGAGTTAGAATTGCTAAATTATTTACTTACCAGCACAAGACTTTGTACATGTGTAATTCACACCACCATTTTCTTCTGTGGACGGACGTTCTTGGAGACGCACTCCTCCTGTACGGCAGTATGGGTGCTCCTCATTCTGCCCAGTCCCTAAGTGATTGCAGTGGTCATGGCACTGGATGCCTCAGCATGCAGGAGATCCCATCCTGAAGCCCACCCTCTAAAGAACATACTCAGAGCCCAAAGTACAATTTCTGTGGGTTTAATGGGTCACTTTGCAATCTGATAGCTCTCAAACCACTCCACTAAACTGGAAAAGTAACTTTCAAATTCTGGAAGTTAAAATGGTTTCTTTCAAAATAAAACGCAGAAAAATGCAGCGGTTTAACATTTCCAAATTAATTTTGTCACACTTCGTGAAAAAGAATATGAAAACACAGGTTTTATTCCTGGTTTAGAATGATAACACACATTGAACAAGCAGAATTTCTTTTAGGATAGACTTAACTAAGAGAATTCTATTTAAAGAATAAATTATTGAAATATTTATTGAAAGAAAAGGCCTAAGTGTCACCCTGCTTAACAGGGGCCATCTTGCTAAGGGGAACTTCGCATAGGTTTATATTTTAAAAAGAGAAAGAAATATTAAAACCTTCTTTTTAATTGTAACCGGGTTAAATATGTTTAACAGTGCTACTCACTCAGGATGGATTTAGAGATACACACATCTAAGTGTTCTGCTAAACCATGATCATTGTTATACTGCATGGAAAAAAACCTAAACTTCTATTGACAGGCTGAAATCAGCATTCTCCACAAAAATATTAATTGCTATGTGTATTTAATTTTCAACAAATGTAATTACTTAGAATGTTTGACGGAGCAGTAACAAGTCAATCTGTGCTAAAGGAAACCCATGAGACTCGACAACAAAAGCTAAAATGTTCAAGTATGGTAATCATTTAACAATCTGTAAGTAAAAATAGCGATCATTTTCCTTCACACTTTTCAGAAGCTCTCTTCACTGTGTAAAAAATAAATGTGACACTTCAGACATTCAGGAGTTTTTCAAGTAAAGCTATAATGCATATTTAGATAGGACTTATGACCAGAAGTGGGTGTAGCTCTAGTTATGGAGAGGTTACTGCTCTCTCATAATATAATGGGCTATTAACTATGTGAAATAAAGATGTCCAGTCGCAATGCCCACAATCTTATACACAGATACCATTCATGTTTCTTTGTAAAACTAGAAGCATCTTTAGGTTACTATCCATTCCCTTTACTGCCAGCTTTTCTAGCTTTATTTTATGAAGTACTTTATTTTTGAGCTTTGACAGGTGGTGTATGACAGGAAAAGGAGAATGGAAATTAATGAATTATAAAATTGCATAGGTTGTAACATTTTAATGTATGTTCTTTTTTTTT
>NW_008793932.1:0-667 GCF_000699145.1 Aptenodytes forsteri
AGAAATTCTTCACTATGAGGGTAGTGAGGTTGTGGATGCTCCATCCCTGAAGTGTTCAAGGCCAGGTTGGATGGAGCTTTGAGCAACCTGGTCTAGTGGAAGATGTCCCTGCCCAATGCCGGGGGATTGGAACTACATGATCTTTAAGACCCCTTCCAACCCAAACTATTCTATGATTCTATGATATTAGTATAATATAGCCATCACCTTTGCAGTGATGACATCATGTTGAATGGGATCTCCGCCTAAACATCAGGTTTACTTTTGACTGCAAGCTCTCCATGAATACTTTGGTTTCAATCGTTTCTAGAAGACACTTAGCAATGAACTATCATTATCATCACAGTAATACCTAAGATGATCACTGTCAGAGTCCCATACTGCAAAAAATTACATTCCTTGACTCAGAAACTGTTGTCTAGTTTAGTTACTAAAAACATATGGCTTGTGGAAGGTAGAGAAAGATGTTCCAGCAAAGGAAATATAATCAGCACAATGAGGATCATCAAGCTGCCAGTATGTTACATTTAATGTTACAAAGCTGTTTTATAAGAAGGAGAGAACAAAGTGATAGGGGAATAGAAAAAAAAAAAACCCAAAAACCCACAAAAAAAACCCAAAACACCTCACTGAAAAGTCACCCACCGATACCACTACTTGAATACTT
>NW_008793933.1:0-14657 GCF_000699145.1 Aptenodytes forsteri
CCTGGGCAGGAGCAGCCGATGGCTGCAGAGGGGGAATCCCCCACCCCACCGATCCCCGGGGTTCCCTGCGGCCGCTGCTGCCAGCGGTGGGGTGCTGCAGAGCGGAGAGCACGGGGCTTTTTGGGGAGCGGTTGCTGCCCACCTTGGCTCTGCAGGTGAAGGTGGGAGCTGAGGCATCTCTGCCTGCCCGATCACGCTGCAGAGAGCCCTAACGCTGCTCAGGAGGAGGATTCCCACGGGATCAGCGCTGCACTGACAGCTTGTGCTGCAGGCAGGCATCACTCACAAATGTAGTCAAGAATACACACTTTGCGCTTTCCCTTCTAAGATTTCCCTGAATCCTGAATTCCTCCCGAATCACTCAGAAGTGGTTACTGCAAAGCTTTGCAGTCTAATCACCCGATAAAGAGTTGTAAGTAGTTCAAAATGTGTTAGAAGAGAATTTGAATAGGGCTTAAGAGTTTGACTGTCCTAATATCTCCTGCTAATTAATGGAACTGTCTGAATAAGTGATTTTAATGAACTGTTTCATTTTGCTTTGACTCAGAACATTTTATGGAGCTTAATATTATTGATGAAAAAGTGGGGAACAGACATTTCTTGTCAACCAAATTTTACTTGTTCATATGAAGAAGAAACATTCATTTTTTCATTTTTATTTTTTGAGATTTATTTGATAAGTAGAATTATATTTTAAAAACTTTGAATTTGAATTAGAATTAAAAAAATTAAAAAACTAGGAAGAATAAAAAAGAGCATTTAAAATGTCAAAATGAGGCATTTCAAAGGCCTCTGAAATGTGGGTTCAGGCTTTCTTAGGCTAAAAGAATTTTGATAAGTGACATGGTTTTTGAAAGTATTTAGTCAATCCAAAGTGCATTTACAATACTCTTCAACAGACAAACTTTATGTAGCTCTGCTACAGTAAAATTGCAGAGTGTGGCTTATATTAATATACTTAGATTAACCCTCCATATAGTCAATATACACGGATGAATATAGCATGTCAGCAATATTCTTCTAAACATCATACATTTATCATATCCATACAGAAACACCATATCTGCACATTTAAATAAAGTCATTGGGTATGTAATTGGCAGTGGTTAACAGTAGCCATTTTTATGTGCTTGTAGCAGTTTTAATATGAGCAGATGGATGCAGCCATACGTAGATGAATAAAGCAAAGTGTGCTAGAATTTGCAGTCAGAGTATAAAGCAGAATTTGTGCCAATATTGCTAACCTAGGGCACATAAATCCCAGAAGACTGGCTTGAAGTGATATGGTTTGTAGACTGCACTTTTCAGGCTAAAATAAAGAAATGTGCAGTTTGTTTTGCACTAGTGATCTGATATTCTTCTTCAGTCTGCAAGGATATTTTTTCTTTCATAACCACAAATAGAGTTATTCTTTCGTTTAAAAAATGACTTCAAGAGCAGGTACTCATTTTTGAAAGTACCCTTTTGAATCCAAAGTTCTTGGGCACTGAGAGAGAATTCAAGACATTGTCATTATATACATGCCTGGCTCTCCAATTTGTCACTATGGGCCGCTGCCAGAGACAGGACACTGAGTTTGGTGGGCTTCAGCTTGCATCCCTATGACTGGTCTTACATATACACACACTGTGTCCGTGTTATGCTTCAAATCCCAAGAAACCTCCCGTTTATAAAAGACAAATACTACATTTGAAGTCCCTCGCTTCATAGGTGTCCTTTGTAGAGCTGTCAGTGTGGGTACACTTGGAGCAAGAAAACAGGACTTTTCATGTGTGCAAGCCACGCTGTTCTCCTGGAGATGCCAACAACAATGTCCAGAAAATTGCTGCTGCCTCATATTTTTTCAGAATTTCATACCAGAACCCTGAACTGGGCATAGTCTCACAATCAGTTTACTTCTTCACCTAGCAAAGGGAAAAACCCCAGCTCCTTTTTCTGAAAGAATGAGTGTCTTTCATAAGGAATCTTTCACTGCAGCTATCAGTGTCACTAGGAAATGAAAACTTACAGCAAGATGCCAGAAAATGTTACTTATTATATCACCACAACTCTACAGGCCCAGTCACTTGTGATATAAACAAAATGAACATTTCTGTAATTTTTTTTAAAACAAGTAGTTAAGCTAGTGGAAAATGAAGAGGTGTATGTCTGACACTGAAGAAAACCCATTTTGTAATTCACTTCATCCTGCTTTTTAAGAATTCTTTCTGTAGCAGCTTTCTTGTCACAGTGCTCGTACATATGAAGGAGCTGTTTCCAAGCAAACTACTGCGGCTAAAAAGTGCAACAGCTATTCAGCACTAACTTTCTTCACCTGGTTGCTTTTCTTTAAATACATTTACAGGCAATTTTGGTTAGTCCCCTTCCAAAGCACAAGTTAGTGCAGAATGGCTAGTCTGAGTGATTTCTGATGTAGACATGACACAAAAAAATTCCGTTCAGTAGAGAAGATGTTTCCTGCTTCTAACAAAGACTGAATGATGGTGGGCCAGATGCGAGAAAATACTAGGTTTTAGCAGTTGCGTCCTTTAATGACAATTACAGTTCAGCAAAGGTGACTCATAGCGGTTTGTATAAAAGCTCTGAGTTTTTTCAGGCCAGTTTCATTTCCAGAAGGAAATCTGGATAACCGACTCATGTAGACTCTCTCCTACTTCTTTGCCAGTGGCACTGTCAGCTGACACCTGGGCTGGGGTTTACCTACCATACCTCTATGAGTGTCAGCATTAGGCACTTAGTCTAAAGTAGGTGGTTGCTCCCCTCTCTGTAACAAGCACAGGCTCATCCAAGGCTCCTCCCTTTTCAAGACAGGCACCTAAAACAAACGGGAGGGGTTGCCTTCTGGATGTCTTTTCACATTTCTGCATTGACCTTAGGGGGACTAGTGACTAGTTTAAATTAGGCACTTGATTCTTAAAGGGGCAAAAGTAGGTGAACTGAATTAATTAAAGTTTTGGATTAAAATAATTATACTGGGGAAATATACTACATCACATAAGTTGTAAAAAGGCTATCCCACAGGACTAATGTATGCAAATAGGGTATAAATATTTTGTAAATTTCAGATATCTGTCAGCGAAATTATTATAAGCATGACGTTGACTACCGTCTGTCAAGTCATTCAACTAAAATGTATTAAAGCCTCCAGTGAATGTGAAAGCGTTGTGCCCCAATTCCCCAGTCCAACTGATGCAAGCAGACCCTCCTCAAAGCTCCATCAGTGTTAATGAGATCCCGCACAGTTACAAGGGTCTGCAAATACAGATGAGACTGCAGGCCATCATTGTTGCTTTGAGGCTTCATATTCCCTGAATTTTTAGGATAAAGAAAGAAACTTACCTGTTCAAATCACGATGTATGATTGGTTGTGTAAGATTGTGGAGGTACTCCATGCCTTTGGCAACATCTACAGCAATGATTAATTTAGACTGCAGATCAAGAGTTCTATATTTTGAAAAAAAATATAATGTTACTCAAAGTTAATAAACAGACAAGAATTATCTGTAAATTATTTTTATCTGTAAATCATGGAACCTTTAAAATTGTTTTAAATACAAAATAATGTTATATAATCTATGTAATGTAAATGTATATAATGTAAAATAATGACTAAATAACAATTTTGTGATTACTTATTAATTTCCCTTGTACACCCAATAATCTGAATGAAAGCTAGAATTTTTCTAGTGTGTTCCTTTCTCTATTGTTGTTTACTGAAATGAATAACATTTACATCAGCATAGGTTTACTGGTCTTCTGAATTCTGTACCACAAGCCCAAGCAGAGAACGAGCGGAATACCTCTTCTGTTCATGAAGCAGGGAGAAGAGCGATCCTCCAGAAATATACTGAGTGACTATAGCAAACTGACTTGGGTCATCTAAGCAAGCTCCCACAAACTGGATGACACATGGATGATTCAATCGGCAGAGAATAGAAACTTCACGACAGAACATGTCCACGTCAGATTTGGAGCAGTAGGTATTGGCTCGATAGCTTAGAATTTACATGAGAGAAAACAGTAAGGCAAAAATATAATAAAATATGGGGTTTTTTAAATACTTCAAACTAGGTCATTAACCAAAACAAGATGGAAAAGTCTGATAAACTTACCGTTTGATTGCGACAATTTTATTTCTGCATCGTCCCTTATATACTTTTCCAAAAGACCCTAAAATGGTTTAAAATAAATAACCACAAAGATATTTATTATCAACATCAGACATTTAAAACAGATGCATTCTTATTTCTGGTACCCGAGCCGATAATCTCATGGAACTCTATTTCAGAGAGCTGAAGATGGAAATGTGATGGCAAACCAGCACGGAGGAGGAGAACATCTGCCTTTTCTGCAAAAGAACACACTTATCCTATTTGTAAAATGCGGGGTCATGGAGAAGGACAGAATATAAGCATTTAACTTCACAAAATTGTTGCACCGTAAAAGCTGATTTTCCTCCTGTAAATTGGTTGACTGGTAATCCTATTCCCTTTTCTTTCAGTAACCACAGTAAACCGCAATAACAAATACTTGCAATGCTACAGTTGCCTTGGGCTTTCTTGGCTTTAAAATCTTACCAGTGATGAACGCTGTCCCATAAGCATATTCTGCCTGTATCATGTCATGGTTGCATAAAATTCTTTATACGGAGAATTAGTTCCCTTTTTTCTGTATAGCTAGTGCTCATTACTGATGCAGGAGTTGTTATTCCAGATCTGACTGACTCTTTAGTGACATGTGAAATCTAAATTTTGCAACTTAATTTAGTTAGCAAACTTCTCTACCTTGTCGATCTTTTTGGTTTATTACTATAAAGTTTATCAGAATATTTCTAAATGGAATATTTTAATGCTGCTATGTAAAGGATGTAAGGATTTGACTGTATCCAGAGTGAATATTCAAAGTGGAAAATTGAAAGCACCACGAAAAATGAAATATTTTAAAGTACAAATATTCATCTGAATGTTTTATCTATATGTGTTTCAGGTTAACACAAATTATTTTTGGACAGAATTTTTCTTGTAAAGATAATCCAGGCATTTTAGAGTGGAATTCAATACGATATTTGTTTGCATTCATGGATATGTGTGTATTTCATTAGTACTAATTCACAATGACATCCTTTTCTCCAAAGAAATAAAAATATATTTTAAAGTAAATGAAAATAAGATAAATACAGGAGTTATCATGATGCCGAGCAACGAAGCTAAGTATATTGTTTCCTAAAATTATTCTAGGGAAATATAGCTGCTGCTTATGCACATCATTACATTTCTGAACAATGAAAATTCCAGGAATAATGAATCTTGCGTAGTATGTTTAGGCTGACAAACACCTTGGGCAAAAAGACCATAAAAGTTCAAGTTTTCCCTTGCCATTGAGAATACCTTTAGTCATGCTTTTAATCTTTCCTAGAGGGGATGGGACTGACACATAGGAACCATCTGAAATAAAAGAACAGAATGAATTTTATGGAATTCAAAGACGGTATAAACATTTGTACTGACAAATTAATGAGGCAATGATTGCTTAAAGAATGAAAAATAAAGGGGTGAAAATACACATAAGCACACAAACCCATATGATTGTGACATTATATTGCTGCGTTCCTGAAAGTAATTTGGATATAGCTTTACTAAATGCTGTAGAACGATACTGATTTTCACTGGTGTTAAAGAAGGCCAACATAGCCTTTTATGTCAGCTCGGTTCTGCAAAGGAACTCAGATCAGATTCACAAGTTCTGACAGTTGGGCTGCAAGCATATTGCACTGTTTAGTTCACTGACTAGATTTTCCAAAAGACCTCAGCTTTCTCCATGTACCAAAAATTTCATCTCTTGTTTTTCTGCTTAAGTGGGAGCTGAGTTCTTTTAACAATCAGCATTAAGAAATCTGTCTGGGTGTGTTAATTGCTTGCCAAAATAAATTTCCAATACATACATAAACTTAGTCCTCTAAAGATTTACGTACACTTGAGATATACTAAACCTAAACCTGGAACAGGTCAAACTACTCTGCAGAGCTGGAAATGCAGGAAGCAGATTGATTCTGCTGCTGACTGTAGGGTTCCTCCTGTTTCCATGGCAGGAGGAGTCAATGACCTGGACAAGCCGCAATGTATAACTTATTCACTCTCTCTGTAGACAGTGTCAACACACTGCAAAATGTTCTGTTTATCAGCTGCTTTCGTTAACGTTCTTCTTGCCACTTGTCATTTAGTTGCCAATAGAAATGAGTATTTTTGTAGCAAAAAGGGTAATTAATTTTTCCCAAGGGGGAATTAGATATCCAAAGATGTTAAAAAATGTAAGGGGGACTGAGTATAGAAATATACCGAATGTCAGTAATCAAAGGAGCATCAGAGCTAAACAACACAAAGAGAATGGCTAAACAAGGTATTAAGGATGTAAAAAGATATGAGTAATGATTACTAGGGATTGATCTTCATCTCACAGCTTTTAGCTTTTCTTTCTAGTAATACAAAGTGACAACTCTATTTTAAGATAAAGGAAGAATTTTGACATAAATAGAGGGTACCTGGAAAATGGGGATTCTCATGACACTAATTTTTTGTGCCAGACAGAATTGATCCAAAGCTCCCTGACATCTGTGGAATATTCCCAGAGACTTCAGCGGTCTTTGGACCAGACAGTTCGGTTAGAGAATAAAGTGATTTCTCAGACCATACCTCCTCCAGGTTGTGAGTATTCATTACAGGGTGATTCGTCTTGAGGTCTCTTATAATGCTTCAGAAGGGTCACAATGGCATCATGACCTAGGAAAGAAAAAGGAAATATAAGGATTTGCAGGTAAGCGCAATAGTCTTTTTTTTTAATTGATTTATAGAAAATCAGGAGATTTTTTAAAAAATGTGCCTATAAAACATGTAAACAAAGATACAACGGCGCTAATCTGAAACATACTATGATTCTTAACTACAGAAATATAGGGAAATACCTGCCAGTGAAAAAAACCATGTTATTTTCATGAGTCCACCTAATCCTAAGTTGCGATATATGTCAATAGAAAAAACCCTGCTACAGGAGTCCTAAAATGGAAGTTGACAACAGCCTTCAATAGGCCTTACAAGGACAACCAGTGCCTGAAAATATTTCAGTTCTGGTGTCCTAAACTGGACAAAATTTGTACACTATATTGCTGTAGGCAGTTGCTATACTCATCATTCTCCTTTGCAAGGAACCAGAAGAGAGCGGTGTGTGCACAGCATGCTCACTCTCTCGGATGTTTGATGCACAAAGTTCTGCTTGGTAACATTCAAAATTCTTTTCTAAACCTTTCAAAGATGAGTTTTCCCTCAGTAATTTCATACAGAGTATTATGCCAATATCAGGTTTTTGAAAGGCCTTTGAAATCCATAGTTTTACTACATTACAGTCATTCTCATAATAAGTGGTACTGCGATGCTTTTGGAGGAGGGGGGAATGCCCCAGAATCCTCCAACTTTAACTTATATTTTCCCCCATGCCCTAGAAAACATACAGGAAAGAAGAGCACTTTCAAGTTCTTGCTTTGTGCTCACTGTAAATGGCTGGGCTCAGCACTGCTTATTCATACAGCCAGGCCGACGGGAAATGTTCCCGTTTGCTGCTTACAAAGATGAGAGCAGGCAAGAAGAGAAGGAAAAGATACGCATTTGTACTGAGGTCATGGTGCTTGGATCATGTACCAAATGCTACCTATCATTGCCTGTTTCTTCAGTTGCAAAGTTTGTTGGCATTTCTTTAAGGATATTTTTCAGAGATACCCTAATGAGTACAAACTTTTTGGCTTATTACAGGGAAAGACCAGTAAGCCCACAAGTTACGGAAAGGTTGTTTGCTAGATCTTCTAGCGTCCTGCAAAAAAACTTACAACTCCAACTCTTAAGGGTGCTAGAGGAAACAGACGAGGCAGAGGCTTTTTTGCTGACTCTTATCCTGTTATCAGAAGCTACCTTCTACAGCAAAGAAGTCCTGCTGACTCACTAGGCTGCCAGGGACATGAGTTCACACCAAAGAGTGTCAGCATAATGGAACAATTCTCTAAAACATAGGAATTTAAATCAAGAACAGGTTTTTACAGATAGCAGCTTTCTGGACATCCAAACTCAGAGGATGCTTGAACTAAATGTTTGAAGTGTTATCACTTAACATAAATGTTAACCCAAAGAAGATGGTCGCTTCTTTATCAAAGCAATGAAGAGACTGTCTTCCACAGTCCATAAGGGTGGAATGGCAATGCCAGGAAGAATAAACTGAAGGGTATCCCACATAAATACATGCTCTCAAACACCGATGAAATCCATAAATGGATGTGAACATCAAAAACATTTTCAGGAAGAAATAAAGCTTTTTATTTGTGTGGAGTCAAAAAAAGGACAGAAAACTGACACATTGCTGTACATATAGGACAGGAACCATGGAAATGCCTTGCTTTGATCCATATTTGCAAGAATTTAAGATTAGTGACTCTGATTCATCGCTCCTTGTAGCGCCTCCTTCAGTAATAAAATTAAAACTCCTCATGCACATTCCAGAGGGAGAAATAGCCTTTTCTGAACAGGCTGTACGTTTTCTATTTTAGCAGCACATAAATACACCTGTCCTTGAGTTTGTGTTGAATTAAACTGATGTTTAACAGAGTATCTGAGAAGATAAAGAAAAGGGCTGTTTTTTATAACCCCTCATGCTAGGAACTGGAAAGCAGATGGTGAGAGCTCTTAGTCTACAGGGGCTGAGGGGTTATTTTGTACTGTTCTCTCCTTCCTGTACTGTTCTTATGGACTTTGTAGCAGAAACTAGAAAACTGAAATACCTTTCTCATAAGCCCACATCAAACAGGTTTGCTCATCCTTTTCTCCACTGGACCTGCTGGGATCACAAGCTACCAGATTCATATCAGCTCCATTATCCAGTAAAAACTGTACAAGTCGAATATGACCATGGTAGCAAGCACAGTGTAATCCTAGAACATCAGAGAAGCACAGTAAGCACAACTATCAGAACATCATGATAGGACTTGCAGCAACAACTATAAAGCACAAATTTATTTCCTCGATAAAGGAATATATTATAAAAAAAATACCTGAGGCAATAGGTGAAAATAAAATATTAATGCTGCGAGAACCAACCTATTGCCTGCTACACAACATATCAGCTTTTACTTTACCACCTGCAAATCACATTTAACAACTTTGTACGTGAGGAAAAGCAAGTAGAAACAAAGGAGGCTCTTTTTTTCATTGCCTGTAGTAGGAACATGGAGGTGTGCAGCCCTTCAGACACTTTCTCCTATATGCCCATACCCTAGAAGAATAATACTTGGGCCCAATTCTTAAAACTGCTTAGAAGCCTAACTATAGGAGAATCACTTTACATCAGGTTCTCTTACTCATATACAAGCTAATGAGCCTGACACATCCTCACTGAACTCTTATCACTTCTATGCCTGCCTGCAAACATATTACAAAAAAGTTGAGATCTGTCTGAAAGGTAATTGGATGCTGATCATCGAATTATCATGGGAATTACCCTGGAAATCCTGATTGCGTATATGGCTTCCAAATTTTTTGGTGCTGGTATATGCACTCATATACAATAAGGATGATGAAGTTACCTGTATGTCCATCTCTTCCCTGGTGATTGATGCTTACAACATTCTGGTCAAGAAGAAATTTTACAAGTTCTATGTTCTTTCCGTAGGTGCAAGCACTGCAAAAATAAAGGGAAAAGTGAATCCTATAGTCCATAAAAGGACAAAAATTTAAAAAGAATTACACAGAGATAAAAATGTAGTAATAGAATAAAGGATCTTTAGAAATGTGCAAATGCACCAAAGCATGTTCACTTCTGTCATTTCAGAAACATTCTAATTATTCTTGTATAAATTAATTTTGCACAGCTCTGCAAAATTAATACAGTCTGTTTTGCAAAGTGCCTCTTAAATAACACTTTACAAACTTACAGCATCATGACCAAACTGTGTTTTGCCACCTCATTTCTAATTTAGAATATCTAGACTCCAGCAGGTTTCTAGGCAGAACAGGCTCTAAACTCAGCTTCCAAACTGGACAGAAGGTGAAACTGTTATTCATACAGATGTTGATGAACCTGATGCCTTTCCTACCTTTCTCACCCTTACTTGCTCTCTGTCTCCCCATTCACTATCTGGTTCTACCTCTTACTTCATGTTCTCTCCTGTATCTCAGGATACAAACTTAACATCCATGTCGAGCTCACTGCTTTCTTTGTTCCTCATCTGGCTGTTGGTGAGACATTTGTTATTTCGGGTGTTGTATTGCATGCATGTATAAGTGGAATTCTATTGATAATGGCGTTTTAAACATCTCACCTGTGGAAAGCCGTTTCACTGAATATATTTTCTTTAGTGAGACTTTCTGTTCCTGAGAGCTGAATTATTTCCTTGACAACTTCAAACTTTCCACTGTAACACGCACTGAAGATGAAGACAGTAAAGAGTTGTTAACGACACCAGCTTTCTAATTAGGCCCAAACCATGTAAAACAGAGCTTCTCCACATGACTCACAGATGTAAAGGTGTGTCTCCATAGATATTCACCACATGGGGTTGAACTTCGAAGCTGCTCTGGAGTAAGAACTTTACAATTTCATGGTGTCCAAATCGACAGCAGAAATGCAGAGGAACGTGATCCTCATTGTCCTGAGCATTCACTGCCATTTGACCCAGAAAGAGACCAAAGAAAGTATTTTATAGTTAACATAGCTTGTTTTGGATATTTAGTAATGCTTTATGTGTTGTGCACATACGTTATGTAACCTCCTGCTAAAATATTTATGGTCCTATTTCTTTAAAGCTGAAATTTCTGTGAGCTTTCATATATCAAGACTACATTACTCAGTGTCATCTGTCAAGATGATTTTTTGGACTTAGGGTATAATTGCTTTCTTCCAATAGCAGATGTATTGAATGTTTTGATGTAGCTTTCCATGAATGAATCACAAGTTATAAATGACCCTTAGAAAGAGCAATTGCTGTCAGTATATTACAATGTGAAGCAAAAGTAAGATACGTAGTTACTGTATGTAAGAAAGCAATCCACTGAGTTATTCCAAATGCATGGAACAATAGTTATTAATTACACATACTAGGAAGAAACGTACTTCATTGCTGCTCTTAGGAAAGGTAAATCCAGTTGGTTTTAAGGTTTATGTTAGCTTCCTTGAGTAGCAGGATCAAGGGTTGTTGATATAGTTATACAGTGACAAAAAAGAAAATTAAAAAAAATAAAGGAGACACAATAAGGATATATTTTTCACAGTCACTATTAAAATATAAATACATAAAAGGCAAGAACGGAAGAGGAGAATTCATTCAAACGTCTGGATTACCAGTGTTTTCATTTTGCTCAATGTCTCTTTTCACCTGCAAGGATGATTATGTATGCGCTTCACATACTTAAGAGGATGGGAGTATTCTCTGACAGAACATGAAACTATATAAAAGAATGAGCAAAATTGGAGACATAGTATATTATTGTTGGGTGGGAATGGTATTTGTCTCTGTTGGTTCACTATAATTTCACATGGGAAACAAACAATGTGTGATACAAAGGTCTTGTTCTATTTAAGAGATTCGCCCTTCCAGTGCTTTATGTCACAAAATCATGCATTGTGTATGTTGCGCACAACTTATAAAAATATATCCAATAAAAGCATTTTTTTCTAATTTTCTGAAGACCAATTCTTGTATCCTTCTACCTGCAAAAACAGTTGCTTTAAACAGCACACAACAGTGTAAGATTAAAAGCAAAAGAAAACTGAAACTCATTCATTCTAAATACCTCTCAAATAAGCGTATGCACGAAGGACTTGAATTTGATGTGATTTCTTAAACTCCTGGCTGGCTCATATTCTCAGACATTTTGGGTGAAATAGTAGGGTTGTTGTAGGATAGACAATATTAGCAAGCAATAAGGAAATTTTAAAAAATTCATAGATTCAACTGTCTTTCAGTAAGACCAAGATTCTTTTTTGAAGATTTGGGTCCCAGTTCAGCAAAGCACTTGGAAACCTATGAGTAAGTGACCTGTTAGATCAAAATGTTGCTTCAGTTAGCATGCAGAAGCAGATTCACATTTCTGAAACTATCTAATCTAGACTGTTGTTATATTAGTAGAGCAAACACTAATGCTACACACTTTTTTCATGAACTTCTATCTAAAAATGATTCTGTAATAGAGCAACATAAACCCAACAATTCTTGAGAATAGTTATTATCAAGTGAACAGTGTGAGACTATGGCTGCATGTGTACTAATAACGTAAATATGACTGGGAACATTCCTGGCATTGAGGCCAAGATCACAGAACTGCTGGTATCTACCAATAGTATCAAACTGTTTTCAGGGCAGTTGCATGCAGCCTGTCTACTGAGAAGCCGTCCTTGGAAGATCCTTGACCCACAGGCAGGAATTGTTTGACACTGCCAGTTATCCTGGACCACATCCATGTCAGGGATCCTTCTCTCTGTTTACAGGATAGGCAGTTGCATTCCGGCACCTGGGAACCTTCTTAGGCATGCTTGAAATGGGTATGGATATACCTTATACGTCTCTTTCTTTACCTATCTAGTAGGAAGCAAGGAAGAGATTGGACAAGGCTCTAGGCAGAGCTCTCCATTGGTGTAGAGACATATAAATACTGTTTTCATTATCCAAAAAAGGTCTTTATTCAGTTTTAAAAGCGAACATGTATTTCTGTGATTCTCAGTGTATTTCTTTCTATGTTTAAAGATAGGACAACCATAACTGGTTGATACTATAACTGAATTGACAAATCCAGCCTACTTTGTACAACATTTAGGTCTCAATTCAGTCTAGCACCAGATCTTTGAGACAGTTTACAAGAAATTAATAGACTACTAAGGAATAACTTGTCCATTAGTTTCCAAACTTGTACTAAGCAGGCTTTTAGGCACAACTTTGACAAACATCTCTCAGGAACAATTCTTTCCTATAGCTGAGCCTCCTTGGGACAAAGGGTAAACCACACACATTCTGAGGTTCTGTCTTCTTTTGATTTTCGGTGAGTATAAGGAACAATGAAAATTAAAATAAATCCCTGTTTTAAAACCTGCCTGAAGTAATGCTGAATGCTCACAGAAATGGACACTCCTTTAAAATGAGCTGAACTTATAACTTCACTGATGTCTAGTGACAGATAGTTCCAAAGATGAATTATGTTTCAGGCCAAAAAGAAGAAAAAAAAGGAATGACTGTAACTTATATTAAGCTTGTGGTCCGCAAATTTCATTAACTGCCCCCACTAACCTTCCTAGCAGTCTTGTATTAAAAGGAGCAAACTGTTTTATTTCTCTATTCTAAAATAATTCTTCACTTTATAGATTCATGTGACATGTTAGCCTTTATTTTTTATTATGATGCGGTACCAGACACAGATTCATTCTGAAGTGCAATAAATAAGAGAAGAATAAATGTCAAAGTTTTATAATAATAAATGTCAGCATTTTAGAATATGTACCCACAGAATGGCCTGAAGGACATCAGGGGTCTCAGGGCCATGAGCTTCTACAACACAACAAGGTGTAAGATGGAGCAAGGAAGGAAATGTCTATCTTCTCCTTTGTTTATGCAGTTGGAAATGATGTGAAATACTTGCAAGCCATTTCCTTTGCCTCTGGAAGGATATATAACTACAACATGGGATGATGGTTTTTGTTTTAATTGATAGCTTTTTGATTTCTAAATGAAACACGTCAGGTAAACTGGAATATTGTCTTAAAAAGGAGAATTTCAGAGTCAAAACAAAACAAAATCAGTCAAAAACACTTTAGAAGAGAGTTATGGCAAAAAAATATATAACTGATTCAGAAATTACTAAAGAAAAGTACAGGAGAGTTCTTCAAATCGAGATTCTAAAGTATTTTTATATTAAATTGAGTATAGATAGTACAACTGTCATGGCAGTCAGAGACTAAAAATTCAGATTGCCTTACAAGTAAACAGTAAAAATAAGCAAATGCTAAGTTCTTTTCTGGAACAAAATGGAGAACTGTAGAAATTATTCTTAGGACTGAGACATTATGTAGGTAGAAAGTAACAGGTGAAACCATTTCAGCAAGTAAAAGGATGAAGAAAAGACAGTGCAAGTCTGTTTTAAAAAAATAAGGGAAATTTCCCAAGTCCCAGTGAGCGATATCTGTTTAATATTCAGAGAAGCATGACTGAGCGTGCATGGATTTTTAATATCAAACTCTGGCTTTAAATTTAATTTATTTGGCAGAGGTGACAGTGATTTTCAAAGATACTTGAAAAAAAAGCAGCTGCAACTCTAGGCAGCTCAGTAGTCCTGAAAGCAGACAAGTTTTATTAAAAGACCATAGGAGTTATAAGAAGAAAGAATACATTTTATATCACGTGGTCCCTGAAAGAAACCTCCAACACCACCAGTTTGAATAATAATAAAAAATAGCATTTAGCTTATGTGAAGCAAAGGAAATGCTTGTTTCCTGGCCACCAACTAGTTCTCTAGTGAACTGTTTTTCTTCAGTTGCCATGGCCCCAGAGCTGATCAACGAGTCAGTCAGGTTATGTTAAAAGAAACAGTTCAAGTTTATGACACCAATTACTGGTCTGCACAGAATACTGCCAAAATTTC
>NW_008793934.1:0-303 GCF_000699145.1 Aptenodytes forsteri
CCCTCCGTCCCCCCGTTGACCCATCCATTCCTCCCTCCATCTCTTGAGCCCTTCTATCCCCCTATTGCCCCCCCAATCCCTCCGTTGACCCTCCATCCAACCCTCCATCCCTCCATTGACCCACCGTTGGCTTCTCCACCCCCCGTTGACCCTCCATCCAACCCTCCATCCCTCCGTTGACCCACCGTTGGCTTCTCCACCCCCCATTGACCCTCCATCCAACCCTCCATCCCTCCGTTGACCCACCGTTGGCTTCTCCACCCCTCCGTTGACCCTCCCTCCCTCCGGTGACCCACCGTTGGG
>NW_008793934.1:1663-2559 GCF_000699145.1 Aptenodytes forsteri
TTGGACCGGGGAATGGTACTGGGATGGGAGCGGGCATCGGTACCGGGATGGGAGCGGGCACCGCGGGATGGGACCGGGGAATGGTATCGGGATGGGAGCGGGCATCGGTACCAGGATGGGACCGGGGAATGGTACTGGGATGGGAGCGGGCATCGGTACCGGGATGGGAGCGGGCACCGCGGGATGGGACCGGGGAATGGTATCGGGATGGGAGCGGGCATCGGTACCAGGATGGGACCGGGGAATGGTACTGGGATGGGAGCGGGCATCGGTACCGGGATGGGAGCGGGGACCGCGGGATGGGAGCGGGGAATGGCACCGGGATGGGACAGGGCACTGGCGTTGGGATGGGAGAGGGGGCACCGGGATGGGACAGGGCCAGGGCACTGGCGTTGGGATGGGAGAGGGGGCACTGGGATGGGAACGGGCATAGGCACCGGGATAGGATCAGGCATTGGCAATGGGATGGGACCGGGCGTAGGCACAGGACCGGGCATCAGCACCGGGATGGGACCGGGAATCAGCATCAGGGTGGGACCGGGGAATGGCACCGGGACGGGACCGGGAAACGGCACCGGGACGGGACCGGGGAATGGCACCGGGATGGGACCGGGGAATGGCACCGGGATGGGACCAGGCACCGGCACCGGGATGGGCCCGGCCGCCGGCATTAGGAAGGGGACAGGAACTGCTGTCGGGAGCGGGGGACCGGGCTGAGCGGCGAGAACGGGGTGGAACCGGGTTGGGACCAGGCTGGACGCGGGGTGGGAGCGGGCAGCGGCACCGGGACGGAGACGGGCAGCGGAATGGGAATGGGGAACCGACACCGGGCTGGAGAAAGGAGCGGGCAGAGGGACGGGGATGGGCACCGGGAGAGGGACAGCCACCAGCGTGGG
>NW_008793934.1:5134-7710 GCF_000699145.1 Aptenodytes forsteri
GATGGGGACCCGGGATCAGGGCTGGGACCGGGATCAGGAGATCAGGATGGGGACCCAGGATCAGGGCTGGGACTGAGATTGGGGCTGGGGATCAGGGATCAGGGCTGGGAGAGGGGGACCGGGACAGGGACCAAGACCAGGGGGTCACGATCCAGAATCGGGACCTGGGATCAGGACAGGGACCAAGACCGGGGCCAGGGACCAGGGATCAGGATGGGGACCCAGGATCAGGGCTGGGACTGAGACCAGGGCCAGGGACTGGAGATCAAAGCTGGGAGGGGGGGACCGGGAGAGGGACCAAGACCAGGGGGTCAGGATCGGGACCTGGGATCAGGACAGGGACCAAGACCGGGGCCAGGGACCAGGGATCAGGATGGGGACCCAGGATCAGGGCTGGGACTGAGATTGGGGCTGGGGATCAGGGATCAGGGCTGGGAGAGGGGGACCGGGACAGGGACCAAGACCAGGGGGCCAGAATCGGGACCTGGGATCAGGACAGGGACCAAGACCGGGGCCAGGGACCAGGGATCAGGATGGGGACCCAGGATCAGGGCTGGGACTGAGATTGGGGCTGGGGATCAGGGATCAGGGCTGGGAGAGGGGGACCGGGACAGGGACCAAGACCAGGGGGTCAGGATGGGGACCCGGGATCAGGGCTGGGACTGGGATCAGGAGATGAGGATGGGGACCCAGGATCAGGGCTGGGACTGAGACCGGGGCCACGGACTGGAGATCAGGGCTGGGAGAGGGGGACTGGGACAGGGACCGAGACCAGGGACAGGGAGTGGGGATCAGGACTGGGACCCGGGATGAGGACAGGGACCAAGAGCAGGGACTGGGGATCAGGCTTGGGACCTGGGATCGGGGCTGGGACCAAGACTGGGGACAGGGACTGGGGAACAGGAACAGGATTCACGATCGGGACTGGGGATCAGGACAGAAAGTGGGGCCAGGCATTGGGGATCAGGGCTGGGCCAGGAGGACCGGGACAGGGACCAAGGATCAGGGCTGGGACCGAGACCAGGGCCAGGGACAAGAGATCGGGGCTGGGAGAGGGTGACCGGGATAGGGACCAAGACCGGTGACAGGGTCCTGGGATCAGGACAGGGACCCAAGATCAGGGCTGGGACCGAGACCAGTGCCACAGACCGGGGATCAGGATTGGAACCTGGGATAAGGACGGGGGCTGAGACTGGTGACAGGGACCCGGGATCAGGACTGGGACCAAGACTGGGGCTGGGACAGGGGGACCGGCGCTGGGGCCAGGCACTGGGGCCAGGGACCGGGGATCAGGGCTGGGAGAGGGGGACAGGGACTGAGAGCAGGGATCAGGATCGGCACTCGGGATCAGAACAGGGATCGAGACTGGGACCAAGGACCAGGGATCAGGATCGGGACCTGGGATCAGGGCTGGGACCGAGACTGGGGGACAGGGACCGGGGATCAGGGCTGGGAGAGGGGGACAGGGACTGAGAGCAGGGATCAGGATCCTGGTCAGGATCACAACAGGGATCAAGACTGGGACCAAGGACCAGGGATCAGGATCGGGACCTGGGATCAGGGCTGGGACCGAGACTGGGGGACAGGGACCGGGGATCAGGGCTGGGACAGGGGGACTGGGACAGGGACTGAGACCCTGGGACAGGGACCGGGGCTGGAATTGGGTCAGGAACCGGGACAAGGACCAGGACCAGGACCAGGGACCAGAGCTGGTCTGGGTTGGGGACAGGGACCGGTGCTGGGGACATAGACTGGGACTGGGGATGGGGACAGTGACCAGGGACAGGGGCTAGGGACTGGGACCAGGGACCAGGGACTCCCGTGGGTCCTCGTGGGTGATGCTGTGGGTCCTGCCAGGGCCACCATAGGTCCACCAGCAACTCCATGGGTGCCGGGGCCACGTGGGTGTCCCGGGGCTGTGGCGGGACCATGCGGGCTAGGTGGCGGGTGCTGGATGGGTGTTGGATGGGTGCTGACGTGTGTCCCCATGCAGGCCCGGCGCGGGGAGCACCCATGGAGCTGCTGGGGGGTCCGGAGCTGGCCGACCTGGTGGCGTCGCTGCCCGGGTTCCTGCTGGCCGTCACCCGCGAGGGGAAGCTGGTCGGCGTCACCGACAACGTCGCGCAGCACCTGGGGCACTCCATGGTGGGCACCCGCACACGGGGATGGGGTTGGGTGCTGGGTGCTGTTCCCCCTGGGTGTAGGTGGCTCTAGCGCTGCAGGATGATGGGTGCTGGGTGCCAGGGGAGGGTGCTGGGCGCTGATCCTCCCGCCTCCCCCCATGCAGGAGGTCCTGGTGTTGCAGGACGATGGGTGCTGGGGAGCGCCGGGTGCTGGGTGCTGATCCTCCCCCCATGCAGGTGGTCTTGGTGCTGCAGGTCGATGGGTGCTGGGGGGATGCTGGGTGCCAGGGGAGGGTGCTGGGTGCTGATCCTCCTGCCTCCCCCCCCCATGCAGGTGGACCTGGTGGCGCAGGGCGACAGCATCTACGACCTGCTGGATCCGGCCGACCACCCACTGGTGCGACATCAGCTCACCCTGCCCGGGCCCCCCCAGGCAGGTGGGTGGGGCCTCCG
>NW_008793934.1:7764-8504 GCF_000699145.1 Aptenodytes forsteri
GGCTTGGTGGGGCGTGGGCAGATGGCGGGATGGGTGGATGGAGGGAGGGATGGAGGGATGGAAGGACAGAGGGATGGAAGGAGGGATGGAGGGATGGAAAGACAGAGGGAAGGATGGAGGGATGGAAGGATGGAGGGACAGAGGGTTGGAAGGACAGAGGGATGGATGGAAGGATGGATGGAAGGACAGGGATGGAGGGATGATGGAAGGGTGAAAGGATGGATGGAAGGGCAGAGGTTTAGAAGGATGGACGGACGGACGGACGGATGGATGGATGGGTGGAAGGACAGAGGGTTGGAAGGATGGACGGACGGACGGATGGATGGATGGATGGAAGGACAGAGGGTTGGAAGGATGGATGGAAGGATGGAGAGATGGAGGGAGGGAAAGACAGAGGGATGGAAGGAAAAAAGGTTGGAAGGATGGATGGATGGAGGGATAGATGGACGGATGGATGGATGGATGGAGGGTGGAGAGATGGATGGACAGACGGAGGGTGGAGAGATGGATGGAGGGATGGACGGAGGCCGGAGGGACCAACAGACCTCCCCGCCCTCTCCCAGAGCGCCTCTTCCGCTGCCGCTTCACCACCTCGCGGGCTTCACGCCGTCCCAGCGCCGGGCGGAAGCTGGTGCTGCTGCGGGGCCGGTTCCAGGCTCCCCCCGGCCCCCCCGGAGCCTCCCCGGGGCTTTTTGTTGCCTTCTGTGCCCCCCTGGACCCCCCGCCCTGGCCCTGCCCCG
>NW_008793934.1:9803-12593 GCF_000699145.1 Aptenodytes forsteri
CCGCAGCCCACCCCGGGGGGACCCAGGCGTCCGGGAGGTCCCACCGGCCCCAGGGGACCCAGGTGTCCCATCACCCCCAAGAGAAGCCCAATGTCTGGGCACCCTCCACCCCACATGGGAGGGCGTCCGGGCACCCTCCACTGCCCCGGGGGGGGACGGGGACACCCAGGCTCACCCCAGGCCCTCCCATAACCCCCTCTCTCTCCCGCAGTGAGGCCGAGGCCTGGTGCCTGCGGCAGCAGCTGGCGGCCGAGGCCCCCCCCCGCCCCCCCCCGCCCCCCCGCCAGCCCCGGCCTTGACTTCCCCGGTGCCGGCATCGGAGCTGGTGGGGACCTTGGTGTCGGCGTTGGCCCCGGCGTTGGATCCAGCGTTGGCCCTGGCGTTGGATCCGGCGTTGACCTTGGTGTTGGATCTGGGCTTGGAGACGACATTGGAGCTAACGTTGGCGTCAACGTTGGCCTTGGCCTTGGGGTCAACGTTGGATTTGGCCTTGGAGCTGATGTTGGACATGGTCTCGGAGCTGGCCTTGGGGCCAACGTTGACCCTGGTCTTGGAGCTGGTGTTGGACCTGGTCTTGGAGCCAACATGGGACCTGGTCTTGACGCCAACATGGGACCTGGTCTTGGAGCTGCCATCAGACACGGTCTTGGAGGCAACGCAGGGGCCAACGTCGACCCTGGTCTCGGAGCCGGCGTCGGAGCGAACGTTGGGCGTGGTCTTGGAGACTGTGTTGGACACGGTCTCGGCTCTGATGTCAGCGCTGGAGTTGGCATTGGCGTGGGAGCCGGCATCAGAGTCGACGTTGGCCTCGGTGTGGCAGCTGGTGCCAGCGCCGATGTTGGCCCCAACCTTGGGGCTGATATTGGAGCTGCTCTCGGGGCTGGTGCCGGAGATGATGTTGGAGCTGGTCTCCAAGCTGACGGTGGAGCAGACGTTGGCCCCAGTCTTGGAGCCGGCGTTGCGCTCAGTGTCGGGGCCAACATTGGGTCTGGTCTCGGTGGCGGCATCAGAGCCAGCGTTGGGCTCGGCATTGGGGCTGTTGGCCCTTCTCTTCCATCCGACGTCGGCGCTGGCGTTGGACTCACCGTCGGTGCCAGCGTTGGAGCCAATATAGGTGCTGGAGTCAGCACTGGTGTTGGACTTGGCCTTGG
Organism: Aptenodytes forsteri; assembly: GCF_000699145.1. Classification (NCBI taxonomy): domain Eukaryota; kingdom Metazoa; phylum Chordata; class Aves; order Sphenisciformes; family Spheniscidae; genus Aptenodytes; species Aptenodytes forsteri. The sequence goes on from NW_008793934.1 coordinate 10,955, forward strand.
AGCCAATATTGGAGCCAACGTTGGCTCCAGTCTTGGATCCACTGTTGGACTTGGCCTTGGAGCTGCTCTTGGAGCCAATGTTGGCTCCGCTCTTTCATCTGGTGTTGGACCTGGCATTGGACTTGCCGTTGGAGCCGCCGTTGGAGCCAACGTTGGCTCCGGTCTTGGATCCACTGTTGGACTTGCCGTTGGAGCCGGTGTTGGAGCCAATGTTGGCTCCGCTCTTGGATCCGGTGTTGGACTTGCTGTTTAAGCTGGCGTCGGGGCCAACGTTGGCTCTGCTCTTGGATCTGGTGTTGGACTTGCCGTTGGAGCCGGTGTTGGAGCCAATGTTGGCTCCGCTCTTGGATCCGGTGTTGGACTTGCTGTTTAAGCTGGCGTCGGGGCCAACGTTGGCTCTGCTCTTGGATCTGGTGTTGGACTTGCCGTTGGAGCCGGTGTTGGAGCCAATGTTGGCTCCGCTCTTGGATCCGGTGTTGGACTTGCTGTTTAAGCTGGCGTCGGGGCCAACGTTGGCTCTGCTCTTGGATCTGGTGTTGGACTTGCCGTTGGAGCCGGTGTTGGAGCCAATGTTGGCTCCGCTCTTGGATCCGGTGTTGGACTTGCTGTTGAAGCTGGCGTCGGAGCCAACGTTGGCTCTGCTCTTGGATCTGGTGTTGGACTTGCCGTTGGAGCCAGTGTTGGTGCCAACGTTGGCTCTTCTCTTGGATCCGGTGTTGGACTTGCCACTGGAGCCGGCGTTGGAGCCAGTGTTGGCGCTGCTCTTGGATCCGATGTTGACGTTGGCGTTGGACTTGGTGTTGGAGCCAACGTTGGCACCGCTCTTGCATCTGATGTTGGAGCCGGTGTTGGACTTGGCATTGGAGCTGCCGTTGGAGCCAACATTAGTGCCGGCGTTGGCTCTGCTCTTGGATCCAGCGTTGGACTTGGCCTCGGAGGGAATGTTGGCTCCAACATTGGCTCCGCTCCTGGATCCGACGTTGGCGCCGGCGTTGGACTCGCAGTCGGAGCCGGCATTGGAGCCAACGGTGGCTCCGGTCTTGGATCTGCCCTTGGATTTGCCGTTGGAGCTGCGCTCGGAGCCAACGTTGGCTCCGGGCTCGGACCCGATGTTGGCACCACTGTTGGACTCAGCCTTGGAGCCAACATTGGAGCCAACGTTGACTCTGCTCTTGGAACCAGCGTTGACACCGGAATTGGACTTGGTGTTGGAGCCAATATTGGATCTGGCGTTGGATCTGGTGTTAGACTCGGTGCTGGAGCTGCCGTTGGAGCCAGCGCTGGCTCTGCTCTTGGATCCACCATTGGCCTTGGCCTTGGAGCCAGCGTTGACCCTGCTCTCGGATCTGGTGTTGGCCTTGGTGTTGGAGCTGCCATCGGAGCCAACGTCAGCACCGCCCTTGGCCCTGGACTTGGCCTTGGAGCCAACCTCGCCGCCGGCGTTGGCTCCTCCCTGGGCCCCGCCATCGGCACTGCCCTCGGAGCCGCTGGCGGAGCCAACGCCGGCGTAGGCTTGGCCGCAGGCGCCCGCCTCGTGCCGGGCCTGGGGGTCCCTGAGACGCCGGGGGGAGCCACCGAGACCTGGACGCCCCCCTACACCCCCCGGCAAGCCCCCCCCCTCGCCCTCGGCCCCCCGGAG
>NW_008793934.1:14064-15694 GCF_000699145.1 Aptenodytes forsteri
CCCACCCCGAGTGTCCCTGTCCCTTGTCACCCACCCTGTCCTTGTCCCCCTCCCCCCTCCCCGGGGTCTGCGTTTTTGGCAGAGTCCCCCCAAAAGTGTGTGCCCCTCCCATGGGTGTCGTCCCCAGTGTCCCCAACCCAAGGGACCGAGGCACGATGTGGCTTGATGTCCCCAATGTCCCTGACCTGAGTGATGGAGACATCGTGGCTCGACGGCCCGATGTCCCCAGCGTTCCCAACTCACGGGGCTGAGGCACAATGTGGCTCGATGTCCCCAGTGTCCCCAACCCAAGGGATGGAGACATGCCATGACCCGATGTCCCCAGTGTCCCCAACCCAAGGGATGGAGACATGCCATGACCCGATGTCCCCAGTGTCCCCAACCCAAGGGACGGAGACATGCCATGGCCTGATGACCCCGATGTCCCCAACCCGGGGGACATGGGCACCCATTGCCCAAAGCCATTGGGCTGGGACAGGTCATGGCTCGATGTCCTCAATATCCCAAAGTCCCCCAAGTCCCCCAAGGGACCGTGAGACGTCATGGCCTGATGTCCCTGGTGTCCCCAATGTCCTCAACTTGAGGGACTGAGACACATCGTGGCTCAGTGTCCCCAGTGTCCCCAACATCCCCAGTGACCCTGACATCCCCAGTGTCCCCAGTGTCCCTAACATCCTCGATGTCCCCAACGTCCCCAACGTCCCCCACCCAAGGCATCGAAATACGTCGCAGCGCGATGTCACCGAGCCCGAGGGACTGAGACTCGTCACAACTCGACATCCCCAACGTCCCTGAGGGACGCGGGCACCTCGTCACCGCTGTGACCCAAGGGACCGAGACCCAGCACGGCTCGATGTCCCCAAAGTGTCCCCGAAGGATGTGGACACCGCCTGAAAGGACTGAGACATGTCACAGCCCGACGTCCCCAATGTCCCCGAGGGATGCGGGCACCTCGTCATTGCCTCGGCTAGAGGGACTGAGACACACTGTGGCTTGATGTCCCCAATGTCCCCAAGGGACGTGGGACCTTGTCATCACCCTGGATCAACAGACTGAGACACATCGTGGTCTGATGTCCCCAGTGTCCCCAACCCAAAGGACTGAGACCTGTCATGGCCCAATGTCCCCAACGTCTCTGATGTCCCCAAAGGATGTGGGACATCTTCATCACCCTGGATCAAGGGATGGAGACCCACCACAGCCTGGTGTCCCCAACGTCCCCAATGTCTCCAATGTCCCTGAAGGAGGTGGGACACCGTCATCACCCCGGCTCAAGGGATGGAGACCCACCACGGCCTCATGTCCCCAACGTCTCTGATGTCCCCGAAGGATGTGGGACATAGTTATCACCCCCGCTCAAGGGATGGAGACCCACCACAGCCCGACGTCCCCAACGTCCCCAACACCTCCGATGTCCCCGAAGGACGTGGGACATTGTCATCACCTTGACTCAAGGGATGGAGACCCCACCACGGCCTGATGCCCCCAACGTCCCCACCGCGAGGAGCCCCCACCCGGCCTGATGCCCCCAACGTCCCCACCACGAGGGACTGGCCCCCGTTGTCCCCAACGTCCCCCCCGTCTCCCCACCCGAGGGACGGAACCGCATGGTGGCCCGACAGCCCCCGTG
>NW_008793934.1:18419-21606 GCF_000699145.1 Aptenodytes forsteri
TCTTGGGGGACCCCCCAGCTCAGGGGGCTGCAGGACTCTTAGGGGACCCCAATGTCTTGGGGGTTCCAGGGGTCTTGGGGGACCCCAAAGCTTTGGGGGCTCCAGGGGTCTTGGGGCACCCCCTGGCAGGGAGGGCTCCTGGTGGCCTCAGGGTCCCCAGCGCCCTGGACCCCCCGCATGTCCCTGGTGTCCCCAATGACCCTGGGGTGCTCAACGCCCTGGAGGTCCCCAACAGGCTGGGTGTCCCCAGCGCGCCGGGTGTCCCCAATGTCCCAGGTGTCCCCAACGCCATCAGCAATGTGGGTGTCCCTAACGCTCTGCAGGTCCCTAATGTCCCGAAGGTCCCCAACACCTTCCGTGACCCAGGTGTCCCCAATGCCTTGGAGGTCCCCAACACCTTCCATGACCCAGGTGTCCCCAACGCCTTGGAGGTCCCCAAGGGCTTCCGTGACCCAGGTGTCCCCAACGCCCTGGAGGTCCCCAAGGGCTTCCGTGACCCCGGTGTCCCCAATGCCCTGAAGGTCCCCAAGGGCTTCCATGACCCAGGTGTCCCCAATGCCCTGGAGGTCCCCAAGGGCTTCCGTGACCCCGGTGTCCCCAAGCCCTGGAGATCCCCAAGGGCTTCCGTGACCCAGGTGTCCCCAACACCCTGGAGGACCCCAACGCCCTGAAGGACTCCAATGCCCTGGAGGACCCCAACTCCCTGGGTGCCACCACACCGTCATGGGACCGGGTGGTGTTCGTGCTGCCGGCCTTCGAGGTCCGCACGGGCACACGGGTGCCGGGGACGAAGGCGGAGCTTCGGGGGCTGTGGGGCACGGGGGATGCCCGGCCCTTCTATGGGGCACTGTGCCCCCGGTGCCAAGCACCCACAGGCTACGGGCGCTGGTGGGCGCTGCCACCCACCCCTCACCTGCGCGTGGCCTACGAGGCCCCGTGGCGTGACCCATGGGAGCCCTTCTACGTGGGGCCGGCCCATGGCGTGCCACCCTTCGATGAGCGCTTCCTCCAGTACGGCTTCAACCGCATCAGCCAGGTGCCGTGGGGCAGGGGGTTGCGGGGTGGCCAGGGGAGCTTGGGGTGGCCGTGGTGACCATAGGGTGGCCATGGGGCTATGGGGTGTCCCTGGGTGCTGTGGGGTGGCCATGGTGACCATAGGGTGGCCATGGGGCTATGGGGTGGCCCTGGGTGCTGTGGGGTGGCCGTGGTGACCATAGGGTGGCCATGGGAGCTGTGGGGTGGTCATGGGGCTACGGGTGCTCTTAGGGAGACTATGGGTGCTATAGAGGGTCTGTGGGTGCTGTGGGGTTCTATGGATGCTATGGGGGTCTGTGGGTATTGTAGGGGGTCTAAGGGTGCTGTAGATAGTCCATGGGTCCTATAGGGATCTATGGGTGCTACGTGTCTTTTTGGGTGCTCTATGGGGTCTATGGGTGCTATGGGGGTCTGGGGGTGCTATGTGCGGTCTATGGGTGCTATGGTGGTCTATGGGTGCTCTAAGTCATCAGTGGGTGCTATGGGGGTCTATAGGTGCTATGGGACTCTGTGGGTGCTATAAGGCATCAGTGGGTGCTGTGGGGTTCTATGAGTGCTATAGAGGATCTATGGGTGCTATAGAGGATCTATGGGTGCTCTGTGGGTCTATGGGATCTATGGGTGCTCTAAGTCATCAGTGGGTGCTATGGGAGTCTATGGGTGCTGTGAGGCATCAGGGGGTGCTATGGGGGGTCTATGGGTGCTATGGGGTTCTATGAGTGCTATAGAGGATCTATGGGTGCTATAGAGGATCTATGGGTGCTATAGAGGATCTATGGGTGCTCTGTGGGTCTATGGGTGCTATAAGGCATCAGTGGGTGCTATGGGGTTCTATGAGTGCTATAGAGGATCTATGGGTGCTATAGAGGATCTATGGGTGCTCTGTGGGTCTATGGGATCTATGGGTGCTATAAGGCATCAATGAGTGCTATGGGGGTCTGGGGTGCTATAGGGGTGTGTGGGGGTGCCATGGGTGACGGTGTGCCCCCCCCTCCCCCCCCAGTCGTGCGAGCTGCACATGGCCGGCTTCCGCTTCGCGGTGCTGGACGGAGCCTTCGTCGTCCACCGCGGCTTCAAGGAGGCCGGCGGCTTCCACGGAGGGCGGGAGGCCGAGCTGCACCGCAACCGGCAGCTCTTCCGGCACTTCCGTGCCGAGCTGCGCCAGCGCTACCCCCGCTCGCCCCACCACTGCTGACCGCACACTTGGGTCCCCTCCGCCCGGACGCCTGGGTCCCCTCTGCACCAGACACTTGGGTCTCCTCCACCTGGACGCTTGGGACCTCTAGCAACCGGGCGCCTGGGTCCCCTCTCCACCAGGACTCCTGTGTGCCCTCCACCCAGATGCCTGGGTCCCCTCTGCACCGGACACCTGGGTCCCTCTACCTGGACACTTGGGTCCCCTTTGCCTGGACTCCTGGGTCCCCTCTAGCACCGGACACCCGGATCCCCTCTGCACCGGGACTCCTGGGTGCCCTCCACCCAGACACCTGGGTCCCCTCTGCACCGGACACCTGGGTCCCTCTACCTGGACACTTGGGTCCCCTTTGCCTGGACTCCTGGGTCCCCTCTAGCACCGGACACCCGGATCCCCTCTGCACCGGGACTCCTGGGTCCCCTCCGCACTGGATGTCTGGGTCCCCTCCACCCAGACGCCTGGGTCCTCTCTGCACCGGACTCCTGGGTCCCCTCCACCTGGATACCTGGGTCCCCTCCACCCAGACGCCTGGGTCCCTCTGCCTGGACACTTGGGTCCCCTTCGCCCGGACTCCTGGGTCCCCTCTGCACCGGGACTCCTGGGTGTCGTCCGCCCGGATACCTGGGTCCCCTCCGCCTGGATGTCTGGGTCCCCTCCGCCCAGACGCCTGGGTCCTCTCCGCACTGGATGCCTGGGTCCCTCCACCTGGACACTTGGGTCCTCTAGCACTGGACACCTGGGTCCCCTCTGCACCGGGACTCCTGGGTGCCCTCCACACTGGATGCCTGGGTCCCTCTGCCCGGACACTTGGGTCCCATTCGCTTGGATGCCTGGGTCCCCTCCACCCAGATGCCTGGGTCCCCTTCACCTGGACTCCTGGGTCCCCTCTGCACCGGGACTCCTGGGTCCCCTCTGCACTGGATGTCTGGGTTCCCCCCCCCCCCAAGCCCAGGTCCC
>NW_008793934.1:21703-23066 GCF_000699145.1 Aptenodytes forsteri
TCTCCTCCGCTGAATGTCTGGGACCCCTTCGCCTGGACACTTGGGTCCCCTCCACCCAGACACCTGGGTCCCCTTCGCCTGGACGCCTGGGTCCCCTCTGCACCGGGACTCCTGGGTCTCCTCCGCACTGAATGTCTGGGACCCCTTCGCCTGGACACTTGGGTCCCCTCCACCCAGACACCTGGGTCCCCTTCGCCTGGACGCCTGGGTCCCCTCTGCACCGGGACTCCTGGGTCTCCTCCGCACTGAATGTCTGGGACCCCTTCGCCTGGACACTTGGGTCCCCTCCACCCAGACACCTGGGTCCCCTTCGCCTGGACGCCTGGGTCCCCTCTGCACCGGGACTCCTGGGTCTCCTCCGCACTGAATGTCTGGGACCCCTTCGCCTGGACACTTGGGTCCCCTCCACCCAGACACCTGGGTCCCCTTCGCCTGGACGCCTGGGTCCCCTCTGCACCGGGACTCCTGGGTCTCCTCCGCACTGAATGTCTGGGACCCCTTCGCCTGGACACTTGGGTCCCCTCCACCCAGACACCTGGGTCCCCTTCGCCTGGACGCCTGGGTCCCCTCTGCACCGGGACTCCTGGGTCTCCTCCGCACTGAATGTCTGGGACCCCTTCGCCTGGACACTTGGGTCCCCTCCACCCAGACACCTGGGTCCCCTTCGCCTGGACGCCTGGGTCCCCTCTGCACCGGGACTCCTGGGTCTCCTCCGCACTGAATGTCTGGGACCCCTTCGCCTGGACACTTGGGTCCCCTCCACCCAGATGTCTGGGTCCCCTCCGCACCGGACACCCGTGTCCCCCGGACACCTGGGTCCCCTTTGCCTGGACACTTGGGTCCCCTCCACCCAGATGTCTGGGTCCCCTCCGCACCGGACACCCGGGTCCCCCGGACACCTGGGTCCCCTGTACCCCCCCCGGTGGCCTGACCCCAATAAAGATGGCCGCCTGCCCACGATGCCTCTGTGTGGGTGATGTCATTGGGTGGGACCCTCTGGTTGCCACGGCGATTGGTGCGGGATGGCAGGAGCAGCCGCCTCCTCCAGCACAGACCAGTAACGACCAGTAACGACCAGTGCAAGGCCGTATCTATCTACGGGGGGGGTGGTGCATAGAGCACCCCTGCATTTCCACATGGGTGAACGTAAAGGAATCTACAGGGATGTGGAAATACTTATTTTACGTATTTACGCGGAGCTGCACTATTTTATTAATATGATATAAATATTGGAGCGGTTCATCTTGAGGGCGCTCACGGAGCGGTTCCTTGAGGGCGCTCACAAGGCATGAGCGGGACAACCAGGGGATCGGGCCCAGCCAGCACGGGGTCGTGAGTCCTGCTTGACCAACCTGAAACCTGA
>NW_008793934.1:24494-26822 GCF_000699145.1 Aptenodytes forsteri
GCAGCGGCCACGTCTAGGCCACCGCGACGGCCGGAAGAGCTTTCCGCTGCTCCTGCGGGTGTGGGAAGTGGCTTTTTTTTGGGGGGGGGGAAAGAAAAATCTTTCTCGAAGCTGCTACGAGCTGAGATGGCGGCACCCGGCCACGCGGCTCACGAGCCGGTGGCTCATGCAGGGTGGTGAGGAAGCACCTGAGAAGAACCGTAGCGATCGTGGATGAGGTGGATGCACGACAGCTTGGTGGACGGGGCTTCCCAATGCACCGCTGGCGTTGAGCGCGTCTTCCTGGCTCCGTGGACGCGGTTCATCAACGCAATGAAGGTATTGAGCGCGTCTTCGTGGTGGGGGAGATGGTTGCCCAATGCAACGCTGGTGTTGAGCACGTCTTCCCGGCTCCGTGGATGCGGTTCATCAACACAGTGAAGGTATTGAGCGCGTCTTCGTGGTGGTGGAGATGGTTGCCCAACGCACCACTGGTGTTGAGCGTGTCTTCACAGCTCCATGGACGCGGTTCATCAACGCAATGAAGGTATTGAGCGCATCTTCATGGTGGTGGAGATGGTTGCCCAATGCACCACTGGTGTTGAGCGTGTCTTCACAGCTCCATGGACGTGGTTCATCAACGCAATGAAGGTATTGAGCGCGTCTTTGTGGTGGTGGAGATGGTTGCCCAATGCAACGCTGGTGTTGAGCACGTCTTCCCGGCTCCGTGGACGCGGTTCATCAACACAATGAAGGTATTGAGCGCGTCTTTGTGGTGGTGGAGATGGTTGCCCAACGCACCACTGGTGTTGAGCGTGTCTTCACAGCTCCATGGACGCGGTTCATCAACGCAATGAAGGTATTGAGTGTGTCTTCATGGTGGTGGAGATGGTTGCCCAATGCACCACTGGTGTTGAGCGTGTCTTCACAGCTCCATGGACGCGGTTCATCAACGCAATGAAGGTATTGAGTGTGTCTTCATGGTGGTGGAGATGGTTGCCCAATGCAATGATGGTGTTGAGCGCGTCTTCACGGCTCCGTGGACGTGGTTCATCAACGCAATGAAGGTATTGAGCGCGTCTTCGTGGTGGAGGACGTGGTTTCCCAACACGATGCCGGTGTGGAGCGCAGCTTCGTAGTGGTGGATGTGATTTCCCAATGCAACACCGATGGTGTTGAGCACATCTTCATGCCTTCGTGGACGCGGTTGCCTAACACCTCGATGGCGTTGAATGAATCTTCATGGCGGTAGACATGGTTTCCTAACGCACCGATGGTGTTGAGCATGTCTTCACAGACGTGGTTGCCCAACACACCAACGGTGTTGAGTGCGTCTTCATGGTGGTGGATGCGGTTGCCGAACACAACCGCGGTATTGAGCGCATCTTCATGGCTTGGCAGATGTGGTTTCCCCACGCAACGGCGGGATTGAGCGCGTCCTCGTGGTGGCGGCTGTGGTTTTTCTAACGCAACCATGGTGTTGAGCACGTCTTCGTGGCTTGGCAGATGTGGTTCACCAACACCCCAACGGTGTCCAGCGTGTCTTCGTGGTGGAGGGTGGGGCTTCCTAATGCAACGATGGTGGTGAAGTGCATCTTCACGGCTTGGTGGCCGTCGTTTCCTAACGCGACGCTGGTGCTGAACACGTCTCCATGGACGTGGTGTCCTCACGCGGTGATGGCCTTGAACGCGTCTTCAGGGCTCGGCAGACGGGGTTTCCCAGTGATGGTGTTGAGCACCTCTCCGCGGGGGGGCGGGTGGTCGTATTATCCAAACGTGCCTGGATCAGTGGTCTGAAAGGCGAAGACTTGGTTGTCCAGCCTTGGTTGAAGAGTGCTCATGGCCTCAGGAGAGGTTTGGAGGGGGCCGAAAAAGGCCCTGTGACGCTCGAAGGGGACGGGGGGGGCCCGAGGATGGCTTTGGGACGCATCAGGACGGGCCAAAAGTGGGGTCGTCTCGGGTGGGGTGGGAGGTCCCTGGTCTTGGAGGTGATTTGGAGGGTCCTGGGTGGGGAAACACCCTCTGCCCCCACCCGGATCAACCAGGGAGCGAGGCTCCGTGGTGGGCGAGGGGGGGCACCGGTGGCCGGCCAACCGCCAAGAGCAGCACGGTCACCAGGAGCCCCAGCTGCAGCTCCCAGCATGCACTGCGGCCGACATGGCCGACAGGTGGCCCTGGCAGAGAACTACACCTCCCAGCATGCACTGCAGCCAACATGGCTGACATGCGGCCCTGGTGGAGAGCTACACCTCCCAGCATGCACCAGGGCAAACATGGCCGACGGGGGGGAACTACAGCTCCCGGCATGCACCGGGGCAAACATGGCCGACGGGGGGGACTACTACAGCT